>NC_064624.1:58019002-58321502 GCF_023898315.1 Schistocerca nitens
GCATTCGCCGAAAGTGTACTGAGGAAATGTGCAGAAATCTAGTAAACTGGTACAGCCGAGGGAGCCTTACAGTTCTAAAAAAAAAATAAAAAATAATATGACTTTGAAGGTTTCAAAAACTTTTTAAGTATTAAAATGCAAAACATTTTGTGTGTTTAAAAACAGCCGCTTGTAGCTCACTGCATAGCATTATAGTCACACAGTAACAAAGTCAATGGTTCAATTCTCAACTTTTAAACTTTCTTCCTTCTTTACTTTATGTCTATATTTATTAACAAATTGAAATATCAATTAACAACTGTTAAATCATGACTTGATATAAAAATTACTTTTTTAGATCTTTATTACTAACTGCACAAAACGTGAGTGCTCATAACAAATTTTAATTTCATACAAAAATGCAAAATATATATGGGGTTATTCTTCTTAAAGTTTTAAAAGCCCAGTAACGACGTAAATGTCACTGAGACAAGTAATTTAATATAAAGCACATGGGGCTGCTAATTTTGGAAAATACCCCAAAAGTAGATAACAAATGTTAAGGCACGTGATGACCCATCCAAAACAGGGTGCATATATTTGAGTGCACGTGTGAACGGATGACTGAGCGATGCAATACTTGAATTCGAGCAAATGGAGCAAATTTTGAACACCTTTTGTAAATGTAAACTGTTCTACAATAACATTCCATCCTGGATTTTCCACTGTTTTATCTGTCCTAAAATGGAAGATGCCAGATTATTGTCGTCGTCGTAACCGAGAAAAAGCTGTCCTTATTTTATGTTTCTTTCCTGTACCCCCTACTTTATTTATTCACGGTTAGTTAGTCATAAAGTAAATATAGGTCGTTTACTGGTAATGATGCCATTTGGTAGCTTATACTCATTTACTAGTGGCATTATTTGGTAGGACTTTGTTGTGCTGTACTTTGCAATAAACTAGCAGAGACTGTGAGACCGATAAATAAATTAATACCTCAATGAAACACTTAACGGTCTCACGCAATGAAAAATATACTGCCGGTCAGACACACGACTCGACCCTCGAGCTCTGTGCACGATAGCTGTGCACACGGGCACGGCGCCACACCGAAGGGAATACTCGACTCGGGTCAGGGCGATCGGGTGCGACCGACCGACGGGCTCAACCGCTGCACGTGCAGCGAGATAAGTCGTGTGACGATGTCACACATTCGACATTTGTCATCCACTTTTTGGGTTTTTCTCCACACTTCTATATTAAATTAACTGCCTCAGCGTCACCTACATCATTTCCGAGGTTTTTAAACATTAATAAAAATCACCCCATATTTCATTTAACAATAATACATTTTGCATTTTTGTAAAGAAAAATGTTGCTGTATTGTCAGTACTTCCATTTTTATACAATTATTAACTAAAAATAAGTTGTTTTATTAAAAAATTATGATCCAATGTTTGAATGCTGAGTGGCAGATAGGCACGACAAAAAAACTATCACAATTAAAGCTTTCAGCCATTAAGGTCTTCCTCAACAATACACTCACATACACGCACACACACGGCTGCAGTCTCAGGCAACTGAGTGTGGTTTCAGTTGCTTGAGCCTGCAGTTGTGTGTGTGTGTGTGTGTGTGTGTGTGTGTGTGTGAATTGTCAGAGTCTGTTTGTTGTGCCTATCTGCCACTCAGCAGCTCCGTTATATGGTGAGTAACTACTTTTGTTCTCATAATATTGTTACATTTGATCCTGGATTTTCCATCGTTTTATCAAATGTTTGTTAATTCACATTTCAATTTGATAATAAATATACCATTCACATGAAAGTAAAGGTAAATGTAAAGCCTATGGTGCAAGCCCATAAATGAACTATCAGCCTGACTGCAGGTGGATTACAGCCTTCCTACTGGTGCACGGGGAGGTGTGTGGAGCTCCTAGGCCTGCTCATTCTTTACCCGCAGGGGTGACCCCTAGCACTCATTTTGGCAGCAGGCTGAGTAGATCTGAGACCTTCCAGGAGAGATAGGAATGAAGAAAAATCCATGCACCAATCCAGGACTCCTAGAGCCAGAGTCTAGTGCTCTAGACACTAAACCAAAACAGGCAATTCATGTAAAGATAAAGAAAACAAATAAATAAATAAAAAAGTTGACAGTAGCAAGAATCAAACTGATAACACTGCTGTTGCAATACTAGAACACTACATGCTAAGCTACACGTAGCTCTCTTTCAAATGCCCATAATATTCTATAGTTTTGTATTTATTAGTGCTCAGAACATTCCAAAGTCAACTTTTTTCAGTGTTTTTGAACAGCACATTTACTCCTTTAAGTAGATAGTATGTGGGTACTGACCTTCAAATCCTGTTTTCAAAATACTGGAACGATGGAAGGAAATTGCAGCAGTATTTACAAGCAGGGCCACTACAAAAGATACGTGTTTACCGTACAAAGTCCGATGACGAGGAAAATGTAATGTGTGGTACACAGTCAGTTTTTTCTCAAAGAATACTGAGAAACGTATACTGGTCTTAAATGCTACACCTCCTCTGGAAAATAAAATATTAGAAATAGTAATTACTTGGCCTGAAGTTACTTTCTAGAAAGTTATGTAGAAGAACAATGTGCAACCACATCCCGTTTGTCAAAGAGTGTATACAAAAAGCACAACCGACATTTCTCTCTAGTCCACAACTCCCCTGAGGTTTCTGCCACAGACCTAATGCCTGCGTGTTACTAGAAAGATTTCGCCACCGAAATATTACTTGCGGTGATCATTTCACCCTTCTTCCTATTCACAGCCTGCTTCTGCCTCCGATTGCGATACTAGAAAGGAGCCTGTCCCGAGTGCAAGCAAATTCTAGATGACACGGCGCGCTTAAAACGAGAACACAGACTGTCCCGTTGCCACCACCGATCGATACCGACGAGCAACTCCTCGGTCAGTTCGGCGACTGTCCCGTGAAACGGCTACACCCCGGCGGCCCGCCGCAATCCCGAGTGTCGCCGGCCCTCCGTCAGTGCTGCGAGCTAGAACCACGATTTCTTGTGCACCTCATTGTATTTGACCATGTTGAACTGGATGCTGTTAGCGACCTCTTCGACAGTTCGCGTCTGGCCGTAATAGTCCACAAACTCTCCGTCCGGGTTCACCAAGTACGTGATTATGGTGTGATCCACCTGGAACAGTACCACAGAAAAAGTGTAAATCGTACATGAAATGAAGAGATAGAAGTTTACACTATAAAGCCAAGTGTTACAATAACTTTCAAATAAAAATTGTTTTTGACACATGTTGTTTTAATAGTTTTGCAAAATGTTCACATTTAAAATTATACTCTTTTCAGTACTGAAAATGTTATGCACCAGTTGTCGAATGTGTGATTTATTTATCACAACACGTTTTGGCGCTGCATTATCCCATCATTAATTTATATAAAACAAGGAACAACAAATCATTACATCGCAATTCTACACATATTGACGACAGCATAAATCAATCCATACTGAACTGAACTCAGTGGTAGCCAGTTAAGATGTGCTAGTGTCTTACACTGCACTGTAAATATAGCAATAAAATTGAGCCATTTTTCTTTGACTGTGAGAAGGATAGTGCACTAAAATTATTAAATTTTTCTTCAAGTGTGTGCCAGAAATCACAGTAAAATTACACCATTTCTCTTTGAACGTGTGCCAGTAGGCAAATAAAATGGACAAAAACACGTTTTCTACCATTCTCTCTTCGATAACTAGAAACCAGTGTCGACTGCTACGATCGACTCGGAGAAGAGACGCCAGTGACCGTTTTCGATTGTGTACGCTCTGATGTGGTATCATCTCTTCCGGCACTGGGAGTGCTACGTTACTCCGGCAGCGTGTTGTCGAGGCACTTCAGACTGGTGTCGAATGAAGCGACATTCTCAATTGTTTTGTGGTGCTCGATCCAGCCTTCCTCGTCGTACTGAACATACAGGGGGGCAGAGTGTGTGGGGAACGAGGGCCGGACTTCACAAGTCACGGTCGTTCCGCACAATGTCACGGCAGTCATTCGTCGGCGGCAGCATTCCTTCCTCAGTACAGTTGTACACGCACGTAGCACGCTACATCATTTTCATCGAATTCACAGTCCTACCTCGCCCAGCTCGCCTTCCGAATTTCATCGAGTGTATCGCGGTCGACCGTCAGTCGTCTCACCGTACGGTCATTCTGCAGACTCTGTGACCGAGGCCGCTGACGATTCCCGCATCCGCTCAGGTTCTCGTCCACTGTACGACACACAACTGACACGACAATTCGCTAAGGAGTGCGGACTCTACCGGACGACCGGTCTGCTCGGCCTCTAGCAGTAGCGAGCACTCGGAAGAAGCGATCCGTGGCTGACCGAGTGAAAACTACCTTCTACAGTAAAATCTTTAACGTTTATATGTCGAATCCTGGCAAATCCTAAGTTAAGTTTTAATGTTTACTTTCAGTTATTCTGTATAAGGTTAACACTGCAAATAAGGTGCAATATTTATTTTTAGGATTTGCTAGGACTTGAAATATAAACATTCAATGATTTTACTGCAAACATTAGCATCGTTGCAGGCAGTGATATGTATGTAACCTGACAGTACAGGCGAGGGCAGATACATTTAGCTCTGAGTGACTTATGTGCCAACACTAGATGTTGAACGAAGAGCTTTATTATTTGAAAATATGTCCTTGGTGCTGCTTTTTACTTTTGATAGTGTGTAATGGCACAGTACCTCTGTAATACTACAGGACAATATAGATAGATTTACACGGTCGTAAGTGTGTGTAGGATGGCGATGCAATTATTTGCATTTCCTCGTTTAACAGAACTTCCTAATTGGACAATGTAACCCGAGAACATGTCGTCACAAATAAATCACACATTTTCGACAACTGGTGTGTAATATTCTCATTACAGATTAACGATACGGCTGTATGTCGGCTTCACGACAGATAATTTTAGAAATTTGTTGTTTTTTTACCAATTTTGGAAACATTTTTCCACTCTGATGTGGTACGTCAAAAACGTGCTTTTGGAAGGATTCGGAACAAGGAAAACTGTCGGTCAGGAACAAAAGGCAGTTGTCGGACAATAACTCAGGTGCACATGGGCAGTGAGACATTAATTCCACGTTTTTCTGCATCAAATAGTGAGTTGTTTGACACACTTTGTGACTGCTGGCATTGCCGTGACGAAGACTGGTGTAACGTTTTCAGTTGTTTTTTGCGCTGTCTTCAATGACTTGTGCCAAAGTGCTGAATAGATGGTACACAGCCGTACACACTGAGAGGGTGACGTGCAGAAAGGCCAATCTCCAATGTGACACGACACAGTTACAATCTGATGCCACAGAGGGCACACATTGTGGTGTCACCGCCAGACACCACACTCGGTAGGTGGTAGCCTTTAAATCGGCCGCGGTCCGTTAGTATACGTCGGACCCGCGTGTCGCCACTGTCAGTGATTGCAGACCGAGCGCCGCCACACGGCAGGTCTAGAGAGACGTCCTAGCACTCGCCCCAGTTGAACAGCCGACTTTGCTAGCGATGCTACACTGACAAATTATGCTCTCATCTGCCGAGACGATAGTTAGCATAGCCTTCAGCTACGTCATTTGCTACGACCTAGCAAGGCGCCGTATTCAATTGATATTTATTATGTGAAGCATGTACCGTCAAGAGCTATGTACACCAATTATGGATTAAAGTTAAGTATTCCAGCAACAACGTACCTTATTGGCTATATTAATTACATTTAACTGTTCCAGACCTCACGCCAGTCTGCGTGTAATTAAACGCGTGCATTTCGGCCTCCTCTAGCAACACGGTGTTGGCTCTTCTGCCAACACAGCACACATAACCCCCAATCGGCCAGTGCTGCAGCATCCGCCGAGTACCTGCCCGACGTCACAGTGTGCACGTATCGAGACTCCGTTACTGTCACCGCTGGCACAGTCCGATCGGACATTCGACTATTTAAGTTAGTTATCATTCACTGACTTCGGAAGTAGTTCGGGACAGCTGGAACTGCGGAACAGGACACAGACGGCTCGCGTTCCGAAGCGGCCGCCGTAATCGATCGTGTTCCGCCACGTGGCCGTCGACTCCACTCTCGGCCACAGTTCCGAGGTGGCCACACACTCGGGTGGACAGTTAATCGGCAGTCGTGCCCACGTAAAATGGTGTGAGGAGACTGTAGCAGAGCCGGTATACGATGTGGCTGCTTTCACCTGTGGCTCTGCCTCTAGTGAAATGAAAATGGCCTGTGATGAAACTGGAGCAATCCCTAGGCCCCTCACAAAGAACACAAATCTCTGAACAGAAGAAAGAACTATCACCTCGGGACAGCCCGTCGCCCTTCCCGCACACCGAGTCTCCGCTACCGTCGAGACGAATCGCAGTGACGACCCGACAGAGGGCGCCCGCGAACTGTCCGATCCTTCCACCTACGAGCCCTACCGAGTGATCTTGTGCCAGAAGTCCGGCAAAACCCCCAATCAAGACTGAAATCATTATCACGTCCCAGAATCTTTCCCACCAACCCATCTCTTACCTCACCTCAAAATCTGTAAACCTAACAATCCCCAATGCCCCAGTGTAGCTATTGTGCTATCACTGATATATCTCTACTCTCGTGGAGCAATGTATCCGACCACTAGCTTGTGGCCTACCCTTTCAAATTCACCGAGTCTCGACAATACCCTCCCCCGTTACCACTCACACCCCTAATTGACGCTGGCGGTGCCGCCTTCCTATATTAAGACGTAACCTGTGCAAAGCCTCGCAGTCGAACACTGCCTCTCCCGACATCCTAAAGGCTCCAAACTCACCCCCTCATTCCTTATATATCTAATAAATCACATCCTCACAAGTAACTACTTCTCCTTTCAGGGCAAGAAACATAAGCAAATCTCCTGCAGTGCCCTAGGCACCTGCACGGCAGCCTGCTATGCGAAAGTGCTCGTGGGCCACCTAGCGACACCACCTTCCGGCCTCCCAAAACACCAAAAGGTTCCCTGATAACAGCCTAATGATCTGGATCCAGGTCCAAAACACCCTATCCTCAATTCCTCCTCCACAGCCTCAACACCACCTTCCCCATCCGCTTCACCTTGTCCTCTTCAGCTCAATGTGTCATATTTCTAGATGTTGCCCTCTACTTCTCTGATGACTCCATCCACACCTCTGTCCACAGCTAGAGCACTAAGAATGAAGGTATCTGCATTTTGACAGCTGTCATCCCTTCCACACAAAAAAATCGCTCTAATTTAAGCCTGGCTATCCGCGGATGGCATATCTGCAGTGACGAGAATTCCCTCGACTGTTATGCTGATCTTACAAATGCCTTCACAGACAGGCATTACCCCCAATCCTAGTCTGAAAAACAGATTTCTTACACCATATCTCCACATATTCCTAAGGCTCCCACTGCCCCTAAGCATTAGCTGCAAAGAAGTGCCCCAACTGACACCTATTAAGGCCCCGGACCGTGTCCTCCGTCAGGGCTACAACTATCCGTCATCGTGCCCAGAGATCCACAATTCTTATAACCCTCCGCAATGTGGTATTCCGTCATCCACCAAACCTACACAACACCCTGTTCCAAATTTATGCCACTTCCACTCCCCATCCACTGCCACACGGATCGTACGAATGTGGAAGACACAGGTGCAAAATCCTCCCATTTCACCCACCCAGCACATCCTACACCATTCCCATTACAGGTGTATTCTGTCCCACCAGAGACAAGGCCACCCGTGAAAGCAGTGACTTCATATACCAGCTCTGCTGCAGTTTTTGCACAGCATTTTATCTGGGCACAACCACCGACCTACTGTCTATTCGAACGAATGTTTACTGCCAAACTGTGGTCGAGAGCAGAGACTACCACCCCGTTGGCAGACCGCAATGCCGAGCTGAGCACGAGGTCAATTTCAGTGGCTGCTTTCACAACCTCTGCCACCTGGATGCCCGCCCCAGCATCAGCTTTTCTGATCTACCTATATGGGAGTTACTCTTGCAACACATCCTTTGGTCCCATAGTCCTGGATTCAATATCTACTAAACCCCTGTACAAAAACTTCATCCCAGCATCTCCCTTTCTTATCCTGTCACCCCCCTCCTCCAGTCCCACTCTACTACTCCATGTCAGTATCATCGTGCACAGCATAAACTCACTGTCTCCTAATTACTGCGACTTACATCCAACTGAATGTTCTTACTGTAGAGGGTGTGATCAGAAAGTAACGCGTTCCACATTTTGCAATGCAACTGTACGTCGCAGAATGGTTGGAACAGTTTGGGAGGGTCGGGAGGTGGGGGGCGGGATGTCCCTCAGCTTTCCAGCAGTAGGCCACTCGATCGTTCTCTGACAGTTATAACGGGTTCTTCCGTGATCCTCTACATAGTGATCGCCTCAAACGTATGGTGGAGAAAACTTGAGAGTAGTGCTACACGATTAAGTTTTGCGTGAAGCTCCACGAGACACTGCCACAAACTTCTGGAGTGCTTCAGGAAGCCTTCCGGGGCAATTGCCTTTCCAAATCTCAGTCAAACAGGTGACACGGGACATTTAGAGAACGTCACGGGGAGGTCGCCAACGTGGTCCTCGCAGGACGCCCGTCAACACCGTTAACGGACAACTGTGCGACTCGTGTGTGCCAGTTACTGAATTCACACTACCAAACGAGCATTCACTCGACGTCAAAATTACCGAACTTCCAAAAACGGTCGCTCACGATACCGTATCGGCGTATCAGAAGACTCGGCCGTGCCGAAGATCTGTGCGAAACTCGTGTCCAGAATTTCGACCGACGTGCAAAAGCGACACCGAGCGGTCGCGTGTGAAGGACTCGAGCAACTCTGTGTAGGTGAGCCCAGTTTCCTAGACGACGTCATCACCGGGGACGAGTCACAGGTCTCTCAGCACGATCTGCAGTCAGATAGGCAGAGTGCAGAATGGCACGTAAAGTCATCCCCACCCCAGGAGGCTCCCGGATGAAGTCCGTGCTAGTCAATTTTTTATGCTAAACGGATAGTGCACCACGAGTTTGTATGCCCCGGCCAGGTCACCCACATCCAAAAAAGGAGTTCCACGCATTGTGAAAACTGCACCACAACAGCACAGCGGCTCACACCACCTCCGTTGTCACAGCCTATCTGCCTGTACCACTGTGACAACAGTGGCACAGCTGAACAACAATCCCAGCCTGGCCCCAGCGGACTTTTTTTGTTCCCTCAGCTGAAAAGGGGTGCCGAAGGAAAGCGTCTCGTGTCGGCAGACAATGTGCACACTACTCTGATCGTTTCCCTGAAGAGCATCTCGAACGAGGAGTTCCAGAAAGCTTACGATGTACAAAAGATGAACTGGAAAAAAGTGTAACGAAGCAGAAGGGTCACACTTTGAAGAATTTTAATTTGTCGAACGTATCCGAGCAATAAATAAGTGACGCACTACTTTCTGGGCATCCGAAGATTCCTCGACGCTTCACGATGTGTCCTATCGACCGATCCTCGTTTTACTTAAGTTACGTCACAAATTTTTCTCCCCTCCCTCCCCCGACTCGATTCGGTACCACCTCATCAGTTATTCGACGAATCCGTTTTATATCGTACACCTCATCTCAAAGCTTCTATTCGTTCTTGTCTGAACTGTTTGTTGTACATATTTTACTACTGTGCAAGGCTACACCACACACAAATACTTTCACTAAAGGCATCCTAACACTTCAACTTATCAAAGATAATGATTCAGGACAAAGCAGCAAATCAAAATTTGTACCAGTACCAAGATTCAAACACAGGTCTCCTGCTTACTTATCTTAGATAATGGTGAGACTCAACGTGTATCAGGAATACATACTATGTATGTTAACTTAAATTTATATTTGATGCCAGAAAAACTTCTCTTTTTCAGAAAAATCTTGGCTAGTAATGGAAGGATTTATCTGACCACAATGGTGAAATGTTACATCTACATCTACACGGTTACTCTGCAATTCACACTTAAGTGCCCGGCAGAGTGTTCATCGAACCATTTTCATACTACTACTCTACCATTCCACTCTCAAATTGCTCGTGGGAAAAAGGAACACCTAAACAAATATCTGTAAAATATACTGCCCAGTTAGGTGCAGATCACAGACAAAAAGTATTGTCTCACTTCCAGCATTCTGGATAGCAGTAGGCAGAACTTAACAGGATTCAATGAAATTACAAAACAGTCAAAGTGCACAGTAGTTTGTTTTTATTTAAATGGTACCAGTTTTAGATCTTAGTCCACTATCAAGCCATCCACGGAAGTCCTACTGTAACACCATAATATTTGTACGGTTGCCACATTGCTCCTACGAGTGGCTACGTGCAAGATACTATTTGCATACAACAATTCATTGCTGCGTGCAGTAGGTTTTTGCTGCACACAGCACTGTGTTGTCGTACGCGAACAGTATCTCGCACTTCGACACTCGTGAAAGCAATACGGCAAGTGTACAAACATTATAGTGTTACGAAGGACTTATGTGCAACTTTGACATTTCTATAATTTTACTGAAAAGCACTGTATCTCAGAATCAAAAACAGTAACTCAATCGTACTGTTAAGAGAAAAATCACGGAAAGATTCTAGGAGAAATATATAAAGCCGTCATTGTAGATGGAAAATTAAAACTTTTTCTCCTAGCACAGGGTAGCGTACTGTGGAAAACGTGTCGAACCGTTCTCGGGACTGAAGATCACGACAATAACTGGGAACGGACACAAGGATAGAAGGCAGCAGAGTCGGGCAGATGCCGACACTCACAATGTAGTCGTCTTCGACGTCGCGGGGCCCGGCGCTCGAGTAGACGCGGTACGCCTTGCAGGCACGTTGCACCTGCTCCGGCGAGCCGGTCAACCCGATGATGCGCGGCGAGAACTCGGCACAGTACTTGCCCACGATGGTGGGCGTGTCTCGCTCCGGGTCCACTGTGATGAAAAGCGGCTGCACCTTCGGCACGTCCTCCAGCTTGTCTGCAACCGAACACACAAAGTTACAAATTACTCGACCCTCCGCTGTCAGAGGTAAATATTCGTATTTTAATGTTTTACTGCACTTAGGACAATTATGTTTCTACACCCGGAACACAAATAATGAGAGTTCAGGTGGCAAGACAGTACTAGACAAAGAATGGAAAGCTGAATCTTGGAAGGAATATGCAGGACGTCCCAGGAGAAATGGTCAATATTCAGATATATGGTAGCAATTATTATTTGTAGCAAAAGACTTCAAACAAACAAGTGCCTACCTTTGAACGGTTTCCGAGATAGAACGTATTTAATGGACAGTTATTTATTTTCTTTATTATTAAGTACACTGTCATTGTTTACAATGTACCACAGAAGTATATAGGAGGTCAAGAAGAACACTTTGATAAAGGATACGTGTGGTGTATCAAATCGCGACACTACCTCAAACTGGAAAGAAATTTCACTCTGCAAGAGAATGTGCACTGATACGAAACGTCCTGGCAGATTAACACCGTGTGCCGGACCGAGACTACCTCGGGACCTTTGCCTTCCGTGGACAAGTGCTCTACGATCTGAGCTACCCGAGCATGACTCACAACCCCTCCTCACAGCTTTACTTCCCCAGTACTTCATTCCTACTTTCCACACTTCACAGAAGCTCTCCTGCAAAACTTGCGAGACTATGACCGTGTCTCCGCAATATCTTTTCTTCCCGGAGTGCTAGTACCCGATGTTTCACAGGAGAGCTTCTGTGGCATCTGGGAGGTACGAAACGAGGTACTGGCAGAAATAAAGCCGCGAGGACAGGTCGCGAGTTGTGCTCGGATAGTTCAGTCGGTAGACCACTTACCGTATTTACTCGAATCTAAGCCGCACTTTTTTTCCGGTTTTTGTAATCCAAAAAACCGTCTGCGGCTTAGAATCGAGTGCAAAGCAAGCGGGAGTTCTGAAAAATGTTGGTGGGTGCCGCCACAACTAACTTCTGCCGTCGAATATATGTAGCGCCACACAGGTATGCTTTGTAGGCACAAAGATAAATACTGGCACCAAAATCTCTGCGTCAGTAAATAAATTAAAAAAAAAAAAGTGGAAGACGAGCCTTTTTCCTCCGCCCAGAGTTTCGACCACTGCATTTTGGTACATTATCCAACGAAGTAAATACAAATTCTGTATTGTTGATCTTCGAATGTAGCAGCATTTCAATGTACTACGAAAATCCGACTGGCAAGACTGTATGGGATGTTTGTCAATATGGCCAACTCTACGTTCTGAATTTTTTCCTACCTGTGAGAAGAGATGGTTGCTAATAGGAGCTTTTATGAATTGTGAATCACATCTAGTATTCTCTTCGCCATAAGATTAATACAAATATAAACATTTTGCCATGTATTGTTTCGTGTTTGCTACTATCTCATTTAAATCCTGTCTGCCTAATAAACTACGAAACTAGAGTGAGACAACAGCAAACGCGGAAGAATATACATATCATGTCATGTTTATATTCGTATTATTCTTATGCCTGATAGTGATACAGTCAGAAATGAAGCACGGCAACTGACTAGATTTTTAAATCTAAGATGACTCTTATTTCTGTGCAGAATGTAATGAACTAAAGAGGCACCTGCAAAGATTTTGGAACGGAGAAAAATTATCGCTAAAATTTCGATCAGAACATCATCTATCATACGCAGTCTGTTATTTGGTTCTTGTTGATCATTATCAAAGAAAGCAGTACTGTAAGTAACAACAAATGTTTCGCTAATGAGACGACTCCTCTCTATTTTTTATTTGTAAGCGGCGGTAGTGCGCACAAAAGCAAGCCACGCCGCGAGCGGCTACAGGCCGTAAACACGCACTATCAGAATGAGACAAACAATGCATGACACAGTGCAGTAATGCATTTTCAGCTTGGAGTGACGTAAAAACCTATAACAAAGAGAACGGCACTTATCAGATCAAAGAAAAATAAGCAATCAATTCAAACCAGACGAAGCACGTGCAAAAGGAAGGATATCCGTATAAATACGGACGGAGCGCGTGACGCGTAGCAATGGCTACCTGGTAAACCGTAACTGCTAAGCTTATGACTCGAACCAAACTACTACAGCTGTATCGTCATTCATTCGACCTAAATTGTGTCTCATATTACAACTAGACGAACTTTGTTTCGATTTGGAGGTGCGACCTAAAACATTTCTCTCCCCTTGAATTTCGAGTCTCAAATTTCAGGTGCGGCTTAGATTCGGGAAAAAATTTTTTCCTTGATTTCGAGTCTCATTTTTCAGGTGCGGCTTAGATTCGAGTGCGGCTTAGATTCGAGTAAATACGGTACTCACGAAAGACACAGGTCCCGAGTTGGAATCTCGGTCCGCCACATAGTTTTAACCTGCCACAGTTTCATACCGCAAATTGGCCTACAAAAGCTACCTAAGCTACACTGCAAGCACGTCGTGCGATATTTTTAGTATTCTTTCGCTCTCTTCACGCAAGCTATTAATCCTAGGGAAAAAGTGAATAGTACCTTTTTCATATGAAGTTTAATGTAATTTAATTTTGTACTACACCATATTTTCACTAGAGGCTGCAGTTTTTGTGTTACTCATGAAGAATGTGCAAAAGTGACATTAAATATGTTCTATCTTGGAAACCATTCGGAATAGGGCATACTTTAATACGTAACTTTGTTGCTTGAAATGAGCATTTGCGTTCCTGTCATATACCTAAATATTCACCATTCCTTCTGCGATACCCCGTACAAAAGGGCTGACCGAGGGAAATTAATTTGTAGAAGAGGAAGTAAATGACGACGAGATGGGAGAGAGACGGTGTTGCGAAGAGAATTTGACAGAGCGCTGAAAGAGTTAAGTTCAAACGAGGTACCAAGAGCAGGCGACATTCCCACAAAATTACTGAGATCTGCGAGAGCTATCCAGTTCTGAAGCAGGCAGGTGCAGACAGGTGAGGATACCACTCGACCATCAGTTTAATTAGTTAGGACTGCAAGATACTACCAACAGTTATCTACACGAGAATGGAACTGCCGGTACATCCCGACCTCAGGGAAGGCAAACAGAGAAATGTAGGAACCTGCGCGGCAATACTGATTTTATGAATTTCCCTAGAGAACGTGTTAAAGAAATGTAATCCCAAATTATCACTGAAATTGAAATCCTGACACTCCAACACCTCGAGGAACATTCCAATTACCACCTCCACAAGTTATCCAGTCTGCTGGCATCCTACTCTTTCCTTGGGGCACCACCATCCAACCCCACCATACCGACAATGTTGCTACTCACCAACCCCTCATATCACCCAGACCCTGCATAGCTGACTTTTTCAACCTACCACATCCTCCAAAACCCTCTACCAACCCTCCATGAAATCCAGAGCTGAAACAATCCCAGAACACAGTTGTTAACCTCCTCACCAAAATCCTCAGCCCCACAGAAATTTCAATCCTATCCAAAGGCCTCATATTCAGGTTTAATCGTGTCGGACTTGTGTAAGGCCTACTCTCCTCCTCCTGCTCCCTACAGTGGAAACACTTCTTCGCCACCAACCCCTCCAACCGAAGCCGATCCGACAGCAACATCGAACGCTGCCTGTTCCAATTCGTACCGCCATCCGACCCTGATCGCCCCACTGTGGCCGGTTACAGTGACCCCACCGAAAGAATCTCGGCCCTCGTCAATCGACATCTCTAACCGACTGTCCAAAACTTAGCCTCCCACATTAAGGATACCAATCGTTTCCTGCACTGGCTCTACACCGTACTCACACTCTTACCACTTGGACCCCTATTCGTCACTGTCGATGCAATATCCCTATACACCAACGTCCCTCACGCCCCTAGCCTTGCCGTGATTGGACACTACCTCTCGAAATGGCCTGCAGACTCTAAATCCTCCACTTCATTCGTTGAACACCTAACCGACTACATCGTAACCCACAACTACTTCACCTTTGAAGGGAAGGTATACAAACAAACTTGTGGCATGCTTATGGCACCTTCCAAGGCCAACCTCTTCCTGGGCCACCTAAACCCCTAGTCTGGTTCACGTTAACTGATGATGTCTTCATAATCTGGACCCCAGGCCAGGACACTTTATCCTCATTCCTCCACAACCTCAACACCTTCCCTCCCATCCCACTTCACACGGTCCTCCTCCACCTATCGTGCCACCTTCCTAGACGTCTATCTCCTCTTTTCAGATGGCTCCAACCACACCAAATCCACAAATTGCCAGTAGTACCTGCACTTTGACATCTGCCATCACTTCCCCATCAAAAACTGCCTCCCATACAGCCTAGCCATTTGTGGTAGACGATCTGCAGTAATGAGAACTCCCTCGCCCAGTTTGCTGAAGGCCTCACAAAGGTCTTTGCAGACAGACAATACTCTCCACACCTAATCCACAAACATATTTCCCAAGCCATATCCCCAAACACACCTGCTCCTCAAATCCATTCCAAGACCCAAACAAAAAGAAGCAGCCCTTTCGTCACCCAGTACAACCCCAGACTGAAATGACAGAACCACGTCCATCGTTAGGGCTCCGATTATCTATTATCGTGCCCTGAAATGAGAGAGAACCTACGCAAGATACTTCCGACCCCTCCCAATGTGGTGTTCCACTGCCCACCCAACCTCCGCAACATCCTAGTACCACTCACACTCTCACTCCATTGCCACAGGGATCGTACTCCCGCGGAAGACCGAGATGCGAGACCTGCCCGATCCACCCACCCAGCACCACCGACTCCAGTCCCGTCACAGCCTTATTCCGCCCCACCAGAGGCTGGGCCGACTGTGAGAGCAGCCGTGTTGTACACTAGCTCTGCTGCAACCACTGCACAGTGTTTTACACTGGTATGACAACCAAACAGCTGTCAAATATAATGAACAGTCACTGCCAAACTGTTGCCAAAAACAAGGTGGACCACCCAGTGGCACAACATGCGACAAAGCACAACATGAGGGATTTCAATGCCTGCTTCACAATCCATGCCATCTGGATCCTCCCCACCACCACCAGCTTTTCTGAGTTGTGCAGCTGCTGGAAGCTATTCTTACAGCACATCCTTCGTTCCTGTAACCTTCCTGACCTAAACCTAAGTGAACTCGCTGCCCCCCCCCCCCCACCTGCACCCAATAGTGTGTGTGTGTGTGTGTGTGTGTGTGTGTGTGTGTGTGTGTGTGTAAGGGGGGTGGGGAGTGTGGACATGCACGCACACCATCCCCTATCCCAGTAGTCCCACCCAATTTTTGTCTCCATATTGACTAATTGTGTGCCGTCATCTCACGCCCTAGTCTGTGGAGTCACGTGAAATCTGCCACCTGCCACCACCTCCTCTACCTAGCCCACAGGTGGCTCCCCACTTTCTCAAGAGCCACTAGATGCTTCCCCCTAAACCCTTACCTGCCTCCCACCTCTCCACATCCCTCATCCCTCCCCATCCCATACCCCTACCTCACCACAGTACACTCACCATGGTCTGGGAAAGAGCTGGCAGTCAACTGAGCACAATATAGGGAGACAGGCATGTGGATGTGTGAGTGAGAGAGAAAGTGTGTGTGTGTGTGTGTGTGTTTTCCTACAAACTGGAAAAAGGAAATGCATTCCAGAAGCAAGCCAAGCTCTGTACCTATATTTTGTGTACTTATCAATGATGCAGCACTTCTGACTTTCAATGAGTCATCTCATTTATTCGTAAATAAACTGTAATTCTCAACCACAACTTTCTGTACATTATTATAATCCCACATTTATAGCATTTGTAGATTTAGAGAAATAATGAAGATCTGGAACTGGAGAACACTGAGGAAATTGATCTGGAAGAAGAGGGATACTACGTCTTATACAATTAGTTCGACCTGGCAGTCGAACAGCTAAAATTTTGGAAAGCCACTGAAGTCGGTGGTATACCGGTGGAACTCACGGAGGGTCCCGGAGAACAGTTACACGGAGAAATGTTCCACCTCGTACACATTATATATGAAACTGGGGAGCTCCCAACAGCCTTGCAGACATGTAACACAGCACCAATACCAAAGAAAGCATCTGCAGACAGATGTGAATATAGGGCCCTCAGCTCGGTAACCCACGACTCAAAGATTTTGACCTCTATAATTCTAAGGCAGATAAAAGGCAGGATAGATGGAATGATCACAGATGACCAGCTTAGCTACAGAAGAGGTGGAAGCACACGAAAAGCAATACTCGGCTTATGATTAATTCTTGAAAAAATAGACGTGCTGATATTTGCTGATGACGCTGCAGTGTTAAGTGAACATGCAGAACAGTCAGAAGTGATGCTGGCCCAGATGGAAACCACCATCCGCTACTCTTATATTATGAAAATTAATAAAGGTAAAACAAAACACACTGTTGCCCGACACTCACTCGACGACGAGCAACTAGAGACCGTCGAATCCTGTGCCTACATACGGTGTAAAATTATACTTTGCCTACTTAGGAAGTAAAATTACATCAGACGGGAGGTCGAGGAAGACTAGTGCAAGTAAATCCACCGAGCAAAAGCTGCTTTTAACAAGAGAAGACATCTTTTCATGTACAGTCGCACAGACAAACATCTCACGAAAAGCCTCACAGACGACTGTTTGGAGTGTCCTCCTGTACGGAAGTGAAACACGGGCACTCGTAGAAGCAGAAAAACATAAAATAACGGCCTTCGGAATGGGACGCTACTGCAGACTGTGCCGAGATTTCCCGTGTGAACGAGATATCGAACGAAGAGGTGCTCCACAGAGTGGAGAGAGAGAGGCCTCGTCTCCTGACAGTAATCGAACACGGAAGGGACGCACAGGTCGGCCTTTGACCGAGACGCGGTGGTACCGTTAAAAGTATCGTCAGAGGGACAGTAGAAGGGAAAAATATAAAAGGCAGACCGAGTCTACAATACGTCAACCAGATCGTGGAGGATATCGGCTGCACCACCTATACCACTCTCGAAAGGAAGGCCGAAGACAGAAAATCGTGGTGAAAAGCTGTTAACCGACCTGATGATAGAAGACCTACAAAGAATATATATAGAGAAACCGTTTGAGCATGTGAGTTCAATACACACTCTAAAAATCTGAAGGCGGAAGAGAGAAAATACAGGAACCTAAAGTTTATTTATAATTTTTATAGAAACCAGACTGCATTTATAAAAGTCAAAGGACACAAAAATGGAACTAATAGATCAGAAAAGAGTGAAACAGCTTTCTTTCCTGTAGCCAACATTATTCAGTCTGTACAATGGGGAAGCAGTAAAGGGAACAAAGGAGAAATCTGAAGAGAGATTTGAAGTTCAGGAAGAAAAAATGAGAACTTACCGTAAAACAATGTCATGGGCTATAATCAAATTAAATAAAGCAATATTCCGAGAATTAGATTGAGAAATGAGACACTAAAAGTAGCAGGAGAGTTTTTTTCATTTGGGCAGCAAAATAACTGACTGTGGCCAAAATAGAGAGGATGTCAAATCCAGCAATAGTAAGAGCGCATCTATGAGAAAGAGAAATTTACTTCGGACAAATATAAACTAAATGTCAGGAAGTCCTTTCTGAAGGTACCTGGGTGGAGCATAGCCTCGTCCAGAAGTGAAATGTAGGCGGTATGCAGTTGAGATGAGAAGAGAATAGAAGCTTTTGAAATGTGTATTATGCAACAGTGCTGAAGATTAGGTGGGTAAATCAAATAACTAATGACCAGGCACTGAACTAGGAAAAAAATAAATTTGCAACAACACAACCTGACAAGACGGAACTGATATATAGGAGACACACTGAGATATCAACGGATCAACAATTTAGTACTGCAGGGAAGTGTGGGTGGAATAAATTGTAGAGGGAGACTGAGGCTAGAGTACAGTAATCAGGTCCAAGTGGCTGTAAGCTGCAGTAGTTACTTGGGAACAAAGAAGCTGGCAGAGGATAGGCTAGCGCAGATAGCTGCATCGAAGCAGTCTTCGGACTAAAGATCACAAAACCGACACGTGACAACAATGCTTGTACATCCAGAATGAAATGTTTACTCTGAAGCAGTATATGTGCTGTTATAGAAACTCTCTGGCACGTAAAACTGTGTGCCAGACCGTGTCTTAATAACGTAGCAGAATTTTTGATCACAATGCCACCTCAGCAACAAAAGGTAAATTTTGTTTACAAAATACATTTTTAAAATCTTTACCAGTAATAATATGGACATCCCTATAAAATGGTTACTTTGTTTACGTTTCATTTCAAACGATCATAGATCTGAACAACACGGCCCCGTATAATTCGTCAAGAATAGACCGTCACCACACCGGGCAGAGTTTACATTCGGTCGACTGCCAGTGAACTCGAAGTGATACTGCCATTTTGTACTCGTTGCCTGTGATTGTTAATTAGAGCACTTAAACTGTAAAATAATGAAGAAGAATCTCAAAAGTGACTTCTACTGAACACATTGGACAAGTGTCCACCTCTATAGCCGAGTGGTCAGTGCAGCAGAATGAAACGCAAAGGGGCTCGGGTTCGATTCCCGGCTGGGTCGGAGAATTTCTCCGGTCACCCCCGGACTGTGTGTCGTGTTGCCACCATCTCGTCCCCATCCACACGCAAGTCACCGAAATGGCACCAACTAAAAAGACTCGGACTGGGCGACCGGTCTACCTGACGGGAGGCCCTAGCCAAATGACATTTCATTTCATTGGAAAAGTTAGTCACAAATGGCATTTCGTCCACAGAGATTGTTTGTCAATGTGGGATGTGACAGCAATTCTATATAATTGTAACTTTAATTTGGCAAAAGGTGAAAATAAATATTTTATTTGTAAAGTGAAACAACAATATTTTTATAAGGCCACCGAATCCAAGTTCGAGTTAATCTGAATACTGACTACAAGATACAGACCGAGTTGACAAAATTCACGGAATATGTTCTAAGATCGAGTCAGATCTCCTTTTCCCCGGTGCAGGGCAACAACTCAAAGTGACACGGGCCAGTCGAGTCGTCGGGAGCCCCTCAAAAAATACTGAGCCGTGCTGCCTCTACGACAGTTCATAATTGTGAAAGTATTGAAGGTGCAGGATTTTGTACACAGACTGACCTCTCAATTATGTCCCAGAAATATTCGTCGGGATTCGTGTCGGGCAATCTGGCTGGTCACACAATTCGTTCAAACTGTTGAGAATGTTCTTCAAACCAATCGATTGTGGCCGTGTGACACGGTGCATTATCATCCGTAGTCTCCATGTAGCCGAACGTGACCCTTTCCAGTCAATGATCGGTTCAGTTTTATGTAAACACAGCCCACACCATTGTGGAGCCATCACCAGCTTGCACACTGTCTTGTTGAGAACCCGGGTCCGTGGCTTCGTGGGGTCTGTGCCACACTTGAACCGTACCAGGGTTGCCACAAGTTAAATTCCTTGATATTTCTCTGAATTCGCTGACAAATTTTGAGATGTCAAGGGTAAGTAAACATGTAAGTTGAGAAAAAATGGACTCCTATATTTGTAAATGTATGAGCAAAAATCTTAAGTACTGACATCAACATCTTTTGCAGTGAACTGTTTTTAGATGGAGAAAACAAGCCAAATGGTATATATGTTTCACTAAAACCACTGATGTTATTTTATTTCAGTAAAATAAAATACATTTGGTGACAAAAATACACATTTTGTTGGAGTCAAAAGACAGATTTAAAACACCTTCACTGATTTCAGAAATAACCTCAGGAAAAAGTAGGTAGGCCTCTTGAAAGAACTGTATAAGGCAGGGAAGAATTGTGCAAACCAAAACTATAGGGGACTGCCAATAAAATGTTGTTTCTGCTATGTTCGTTATTGTCGGTTATTACCTACTGTGTTATGTCTATTATTTTACAGGTACTGTGTGACTATAATAATATATAAGAGTATAGCACACAAACTGGCAGTGACTCCCACAATTTTCTTGTTCTTATCGCTTATACTTTCTAATATATAAACTACTTTTGAAATCACAAAATGTACCACAACGAATAAAATGCCTATAAAACGCTGCATTGTACAATGTACTTGTGGCGATACAGTTGCAATTCCTGAATTCCTGAAATCCGTCGGGCGCGGTCTCCAGCCTGCCGAGGAGTACCGCTATCCTGGGTCCGCAGATAAACCACGAAAATCGGCTGCATTACGCCACACACAAACAGACCCAGCCTGCGGGCAGATCGGCGAGACTACGTCTGACCGGCAGGGCCTTCCCGTTAGTGGGAAACGGTGGGCGTCAGACCGGTAGGCCCGATCGTTAAGGATACCCACAAAAATGGCCCGCCGTTTTTGCCCGTCGTTAAAGTCCACCGCCATAGCCAGCTATTCGGATGTCGCAGACACCGTGTCGACAAAACGAGACTGCGGCGATCGATCCGTGCGACAGGTAACTTGCGCTAATAGTCTGAGAATCGGTACTGACGAAGACGGGTAGCGACTCGCCGTACGGACGATCGCCGAGCTGCAGACGGGCACACGGGAAAGACAGACGCACACTCGCAACTAAATTTTTGGCCACAACATTTGTCAGAAAATGAGAGCACACGCACATTCCCACAATCACTCGTACACAACTCACGCACACACGACCGCCGTCTCCGGCAACTGTGTCGACAGTCTCCGAGAATCGGATCCGAACAAACCACTCTTCCCGCTTCCCTGCCTCTCGTCGGCAGCTTCTAGGCTGGTGGCAAGAAGTGGTGGCATCACCGATTGCAAGCCGAGTGGAGAGGGAAGAACACTGTGTTCGGTTCACGGCCCTGTCACGTTGTACTGCATACGCCACAGCAATCTGAGCAGCAGTTGGCACTACTGTGACACAATGAACTGTCGCGAATTGGTTACTTCGACAGCTCCGAGACGGACACCCTACTGCACGCTTTACACTGACCGCAAACTACCACAATTTGCGAGTTCCGTGGTATCGAGTGAGAGCTCGTCGGAGGCAGGGTGGAGGTCAATCGAGTTTTGCGTGGCGGAATTTGTGACAGTGGGATAGAAAAAATGCAGTGCCCACAAAATTATCCAAAAGTACTTTTGGTGTCGACAAGAATATTGTGAATAAGTCTCCCCAGACCTCAAAGAGCACAGTAGAGGTAATCGACAAGTACTGAGACCAGTTCAAAGAGCAAAATGTCACAGTTCGTATTGCAGAATCAGACAGGCAAAACAAAATGTGTCATAAAAGCAATTAATCATTAATTTATTTCCATCCTGACCAGCAGCTTCACAACATTCTTACCCAAAACATTAAGTAAATAAACGGTATTTCCAGAATGAATCTTTCACTGTGAAGTGCACTGTATGCCGATTTGAAACTCGGCGACAAGATTAAAAATGTGTACTGGACTGGGACTTGAACTGAAGTGTTACACGCCATTCAGGCAAACAGCATTTCACGTTATTTGTGTAGTACAAGGAAAGATGATCTCACACACATGGTTCACATGGCTCTAAGCACTATGGGACTCAACTGCTGAGGTCATTAGTCCCCTAGAACTTAGAACTAGTTAAACCTAACTAACCTAAGGACGTCACAAACATCCATGCCCGAGGCAGGATTCGAACCTGCGACCGTAGCGGTCTTGCGGTTCCAGACTGCAGCGCCTTTAACCGCACGGCCACTTTGGCCGGCAAAGATGATCTAGACAGAATAATATATAGTAGGGAGTAAGTAGCAGAATGTGTACTTTAGGCGGGTACCTGTTTCTGTTATGTGCGTACATTAAATGGTAGGTGTAAGATACGAGAAAACGGCAACAGGTGGTGACAAATATATGGCTTCACCTGCTGTGGGCAGTGTCTTTTACTTCTTGGCACTGTTGCTTGATGGTGAATTGATGGTCAAACAGCAACCACTCTCCAAGAGTGAAAACAAAAGACAAGATGGATTTGTCACAAATGAAGTATTTGGTAATCTGGTCAGGTTGTGCCTTCAAGGCATATGTCACATAAAAGTGTGTTCTACTCAAATTCACAAGTCACAGTAATGATTTGTACAACCATTTAAGGAAATATATGTTTATAAAAGGAGAGTAGTGGACACGTTTTCTCATGATACAAGCAGAAGTTACCTTCTTTTGCTGCAATAACAGCTGCAGAATGTGAAGTAGTCAAGCCTTTCCTCGGTTACACACAGGTGTTCAGAGGCACCGATTAGGCAGAACCTCTACTTCGAGACAATCAACTACGATGACCGGTTTAAAAGAAAAAGGTAAATACATCACGTGTTACATCAGGTGAGAGATCTAGTGTAGTGTTATAAATTCACTTTGACTACGAGGAGTGAGCCGGCGGCTACATAAAACCCTACAATTAGCAAGACAAAACATTTCATTTGGCTCACAGTGTACAGAACACTGAGCAGTGGAGCTAATGGAAGAAGATAACTATAAATTTATGAAATCTTGAAATTCAGTGAGTGATATATTATGGCATTGCCAAGAGCTACAAGGATTAAACAAAAGGAGAAACTATAAATAAACAGATGTAACTGTACTGTCTGAAGTCAGTAACATTCTGCTGAGAAGAAAGCAAAAGGAAATATCAGCACAATTCATGAAATCTGAAGACAAACCATACTTATAAAATTGTGGTACACACATTACAGCAATTTGAATTAAATGTCGACACGTGAATAAAATAATGTTGGGAGAAGAAGAACTCGAATCTAGACGTCGGTGGGGACGCAGTAGTAGCTGAGCAACGTTGCAGGGGTGCTGCTGTACGGCCCATACCATCCATCTATCACTGTGTCTGAGACGTCAGTTGCGCTGGGTGATGCAACTCACTGCAGTACTTGTACATGCAGTTACTTCGGCTACACGATGAGGTATGGCAATTCGTAGGAATGATTGAGCTGTTCAGAAAAATCCACATTGAAAACTTTTTTTCATCTAGACAATGATATAGTGTTTCAGTGTTATCATGTCTAAGAAAACAGTGTAGTCACAGAAGGTACATAATAGAGAATATTTGCATTGTATGCCAGCTATTACTGGAAGAATTGGCATAGAGGCTCCAGAATGGATTAAAAGTGTTTTGGGGCAAATGTGTGACAAAATAAATTCTAATTTTAAGAAATTATCTGACAAAGTAGATTCTAATATTAAGCAACTATCTGACAAAGTAGAGTAGAGTCTAAAGGTAATGAACTGTGTGTCAAGGTAGAAAATATGGAAGAAGAACTAAAATTAGAGATAACAGATCATGACAAACAGGAAATAGCAGCTAAATTAACTATCGTTGCAAATACTTCGACCCAGACACCTCAGGAATTGAAGAATGAGATCAATAACAAATGCAATTTAGTTTGCAAGGAAGTAAAAGAGCAAATCTCAGAGGCAAAAAAGTAACTGTTTTAGAACACTGCAAAGAATTTAGAGAAATAATTAAAACACCTGGAACGCTACCTAATTTGGAGGAACGATTACACGAATTAATAAATTCTACTGTATAAGAGAAAGTAGAAATGTTTAATACTAATACTCTTTCTAAGTGATTAAAGCGTGTTAAACTTCATCCCATTAAAGAAACAAATACCTTATTTAATACTAATACGCTTTCTACGTGGTCAAAACACGTTAAACTTTATCCCATTAAACAGGCAAATACCAACACAGTAACGCATTATTAGCAAGAATATTTTCAAGGTGTGGGTAAACCACTATGTCTAATAACTGACTGTGGCCAGCAATTTATTTGCCATAATTTTAAGGAATTCTTGGCTTGGGAAGAGATAAGACACATTAACTATATCCACATATAGTCCACAAACTAAGCCTTGTGAACATGTTATGAAGGAATTAGGACTATTGTGTAAAAACGTACTGTACTATGAGGCACACAACCTGGGCACAACTAGTGCCAGAATTTCCAGTAATCCTTAATTAATTACTGCATAAATCAACAGGATTAGCGCCTACAGTAATTACGAATAAAACCTATATAGGAGGGCCATTGTAAAAATTGCTTACACGGCTAAACTCATCGGCAATCAACTTGGAAAAGTTGCTAGAGAAAGTACAAGAGAATTTGATTACACAGGCACAAAGAGAGACAGAACTTTTAATAAGAGGGCTGTTGTACAAAACTATCAAATAAATGATTAAATATTAGTATGGGATTTTCATCAGAGCTCAAATATAAAGACGAAAACTAACAATTTTTTCAGCATTACAGTGGATCTTTTACAGTTCAGAATGTGCTGCATCGAAAAGCAGTATATGTAATAGACAGTGATACAGGGCAAGGTAAAGGACTATACAATATAGATATGATTAAAAGATTTAAGGCCCCAGGAGCATTCATGCTCTTTGTGAACTTGGTGGATTGACGTCCATCTCTATCTTAGTTTTCTTGGGGACAATTTCTATCTTCTTTGAATATTCTCTTATATTAATATTATGCATTCGACTACCACTTCTTGCAGAAAGACAACTAAAAATATGACCTCAACACCTGTATGCATAACGTCTATGGTTGATTCAATGATAACTGCATCGGTATGTTTACTAAGATAGCCATGAACTTAGTTGATAAACTTAACTATAAATTAACATTTTAAGGAAAATTCTGAAGATGTATGTAGTACACGAAGAACCAAGAACGAGAACAATTTTACCTCTATTATTATATGATGATTATAGCACTATGATACTTGCAGAGAAATGCTTTAAATCAGATGGTCTTTGCATAAGCTGTGAAAATAGTATGCTAAATATGCTGGAATTTAGAATAAGGAATTATTGATTTTGTACATTTTTAAACACAAAAAAGAATAGAATTGTTGGGGAAATTAATCACATCTATCGAGTATTGACCAGCGAATAGACTGACCATAAAAATTATACTGACCACTGATAATGACTTAGGTGAATACACTTGCCTATTCCATCGCATTTCATAGGAGTTTGTTAGGATCAATTTTCGAGGTGTCTGTGATGGGGAAGCCGTGCAGTCCATTCTGTAGTGAATGTCAAACACCTCCCTGTAGCACCATGATGTAGTACCTTAGCAGATGGGGACTCTGAGATGTAGTGTGGTAAGGGAATCCATCTATGGGGTACTGTCTTCTTTTCTTCTTTGATCCTAACATACCTGTCTGACTACTTTCGTTTCTTACTTCTTCATTAGAAGTATGAAATCTATCTTCCCTCTGACCACATGCAAAGTTCTTATCATAAGATTTCTTCCTTTTACAGTCTATATAGTAGAATTTACAGCCTACAACAGTGAGATTGCACTGGCAGTTATTTCACGCATGACGACGACAATAAATTATCAGGTTCTTTATTTTGGGTTAAGTAAGTGACAGATGTTACGACGAACTGATTGCATGCTAATGTTCGAAGCCCAATAAGAAACAAGATCTTAAAGAGTTAACAAGAGAATGGGAAGGTTTGATTACTCGTAATCTTTTATATTGTCTAAATCTAGTAATCACAAGAAAGTAAACTGTAAACTGTATGTATCAGTAACTAGAAGCAAGACACATAAGCATGAGAAGTGTGTATGTAGAGATGTTATATGTGTAAAAAACAAGTGCAACGCAAAAAAGAAGTTAGAGGAGAGGAGTTAAGATGTTTAGATAGAGAGCAAACAGGTAATGTCAGCAGAAAGCAATTCTGGGAGAAACTTGTTGTTTGGAGTGAGAAAAGACAGAAAAAGTGAGCTAGTGACTGTGTTTACTGATGAAGATAAGATGGCGTATACGCAAGTAGCAGATGAGATGGAGAGGAAAAGGGTATGTGGATCTGCAGGAGGAATGGCTGATACCTTCGGCAGGTGAATCCGTGGGAGAAATGACATGTACTATTTCATGTAGGTAGGAGAGAAGTAAGGTTAGACGGACCCATAGAAGGAATGGTCTATACCTTGGTCAGGTGAATCCATTGAGGGAATGACCTGTACCACATTTTTTTAGGGAAATGAGGGTACACGTACATCTATAAGGGTATACAGGTTTGACACAGTGACTGCCCTTAGAAGCTGCATTAAGTGCAGCGAACACTGAAGTATGAAGCTCACGATATGAAAGTTTTCTCCAAATTAGTTCTATAATCGAATAGACTTACCTGACAGTAGAGATGAAAATAGTTGGAGCAGGAATGTTACACGCTTGTTGACTAGAGTCTATACTGAGATTTGACTCTAAGACACCAAATAGTAGGCATATACCCGACAAGTAACTCCTCAGGTAGATATAATGTGAGAAAAGGTAAAAGGTAACTAACTATGTACTATACAAGAAGTGAACAAGAATACTATACTGGCTTGAAGCAAATGTAGTGTTAAATGAATATAAAAACTCTAAGTGATGACACGATAGACATATACAGGGTGAATCACAAAGATACGCAAATATCTTAACATGTTATTCTACAAGTAAAACTAAAGAAAAAGTTCATATCACCATAGATTTGCAAATGTATGGTTACGGAGTTATGGCTAATAAAAGATTTTGCCAAAAATTTAACAACTTCGCTAATATGAAGCCATCAGAAAGCTGTACGAGGGTAAAGCAAAGCACGATTTCCATTTATTTTGTTGTTATTGATCTGGTGAATCTAACAAAACATGTCCCAGACATGTTTCTGCAGTAATTTTCCAGAACAGCCAGAGAAGCAAAGAAGTAATTTCATAAAATTTTAATCTATTACAAAGTTTTCAACAGAAGTTATAGATAATATAATTTTGGAAAAATTCCTTTGTCATAATTTTTAAAGGCATCCCTATTTCATAAATAATCTACAAAACTACAACAGTTACTATGTGGTTTCACTTAAATACACTGTTGTTATGTTCTTCCACTGAACAATACAGAAAACTAACTTGCTTCAAGATTAGAAGATGACTGAAACAACTCACTAACGGTTGCCAACAATGACAAAGGTTTCTACATTCTTACAGGAAAGTAAACAAATTTACTTGTATAATAATCTTTGCTTCTCTGGATGTTCTGGAAAACTACTGTAGATACACGTCTGGGACATGTTTTATTACATTCACCAAACCAATAACAACAAAAATGGAAATCGTGCTTTACTTTAACCTCATACAGTTTTGCTATGGATTCATATTAGCAAAAGTGCTAAATTTCAGGCAAAATCTTTTACTAGCCGTGACTCCGTAACTAAATGTTTTGAGACCTACATTTATCTGAACTTTTTTCTTCAGTTTTACTTGTAGAATAACATATTAAAATATTTGCATATTTCCATGAATCACCCTGTACATATTAAAGTGATATCTTGCTATATAGAAAGACTGGTCATTACATGACAATTTTTTGCTCCATGCACAATGTGAAGTAACAATATTATGAAAAGGAAAGTTGCCACTCACCATATAGCAGAGGTGCTGAGTTGCAGATAGGCACAACAAAAAGACTGTCACATAAAGCTTTTGGCCATTAAGGCCTTTGTCAACAATAGACCACACACACATAACTGCACTTTCAGGCAACTAAAAGTAAATAATATGAAGAAGATACACAAAGTAGACTAACACTGTTCTGCTGCACAATTTACCTGAAATGAAGCAATAAAATTGAAAAGACTTGTTATTAAAAATGGAGTTTGATTCCTTTTTAAAGAAGGAAATCATATCCCGTGTTTTAGTAATTAGGTTGTTTATCGTTGTATGTTAATGAAAAATCAATTATTGTTTTGAGATCGTGAGAGGTCCAGACATCTTTCCTTTAAGTGGGGGAATACAAAGTGTTACATACTGTTTAGGCAAATGACGTTTCACATTCCTAGTGTAGTTCAAGGAAAGATGAACGTGACAGAAGTAGGGAGTAAGTCGCAGAACATATTCTGTGCGCGGGTGTTTGTTTTGATAGCTATAGACAGAAAAGGGGAGGTGTGGAATACAAGAAAGCGGTCAGGTGTGATGACAAATAAATGGCTCCACCTGCTGTGGGTGGGGCCTTTTACGTTTCAGTGTCACGGATTGGTGGTGGCTCGAGTATCGAAGAGCAACCGCACTCTCCAAGAATGAAAACAAAAAACACGACGGTTTTGCGACAAATGACATATATGATAATCTAAATTCTTAGGTTGTGTCTTTGAGGCATATGTCTTATAAAAGTGTGTTCTACTAAAATTCACGAGTCACACTACATCTTCTTTTCCTCCAATAACAGCTGCGGAACGTGAATAAGTCGAGCCTTTCCTTTGCTAAACACAGGATTTCAGAGGCACTGATTAGCACGACCTCTACTTCGAGACAATCAACTACAGCGACCGAGTTAAAAGAAACAGGTAAATATGTCACGTGTTATGTCGGGTGACAGACCTTGTGAAGTGCTGACTTAGCTTCGACTACAAGGAGCAAGCCAGCAGCTACATAAAATCCTAAATCTAGAAGAAAAGCATTTCAGAACCCGTAACCTCGATTTTTGTGGGTAAGTGCTCTACTAACTAATCTACGAGCACAACTCGTGACCCACCTACACAGTTTTTCCTCATCTTCCCCCTCTTCCACCATGTAAAGCTGCAAGAGCACATCTGTAACAGTACTTGCTCAGCTACGCTCCTACTCTTTGGTCAGCACGAACTGGGTGCCGATTCTGACACGTGCTAACTACTGAGTCTCACATTTTGCAACCTGTGGAACACTAAGTGCCTTATTTTGTTGAGGTGCACGGCTCTGTCCCAGTAAGTACCACAACTGGGCACGTGAGTCGGTCGGTGTCCAGAGCTAGAAGTGTCAGTCGGATCACAGAAATGGGGTCGGTGGAAGTAAAAGCTAGACGTGCTGTGGAAGATGGAGAAAAAGAATTGTACGATCAAGTCGCATAGTGATTAATTATCGTATATATCAAAGTTAATGCGGAAAGAACAAGTGTTAGCTTTTCTGGTGTGCGTAGAACAGAAGTTACTGATCACAATTTTTGTGTATTAATGATCTACAGGAAATTGTGCAAAAAGTTGAAACTGGTGTTCATAAGGACTTGAGATCAATTAAATAGTGACTTACTTAGAACGACAAACTGGAAAATTTTGGATGTGGAAAACACAGCAACAAACATTTTTTGTTGGGAAGCAATAATCTACTTTTATATGCAATGTGTTGTCTTTTATAGCAAGTCTGACAAGGTGTGATTCCAAGTCAACAGACATTAATTACGGACTTGTCACAAATAAAGGGTAGATGGCTTATTTCCATATCGGATGTGATTTCTTGTAAACTGTCTCCCTCAAAAGTCCAATTGTCAAACTGCTACATAAACAATAAAATATCTAAAATTCCAAAAGGGAGAGATTACACGTCACGACTCGTGCCCAGATACCTCAGCTGGTAGAGCGCATGCCTGTAAAAAGAAAGGTTCCGGGTTCGAGTACCACTTCGGCACAAAGTTTTTATCTGATACGAAGTTTCAAATTGGCGCGCACACACACACACTGTTGCAGAACAAATGATTCATTCTGGTACCCAGTATTTCATTTCTAAATTACCTTTTCTCGCACCTGCCCATTCCACCCAGGATCTGCTCCTCCCCCATTACATCAGAAGAAGGACTTATACCTGTGGGAAAGTTTCTCGACAGTTGCTCAGAGCTGCACCGACAAGCACTCCGATTCGAAAGGACGAGTAGACACCTCGAATTACGAGTGACGAGGCATTAAAGCTTTCTACAGGTCAGTTTAGAGGGTCACAGCCGCAGGCCGGAAACTCACCGAGCGTTTCGACGACGGCGACCATCTTCTCGATCTCGTCCGGGCAGATGTCGGGACAGTGCGTGAAGCCGAAGTAGATGAGCAGCCACTGACCCAGGAAGTCGCGGCTGGAGCGCGGCCGGCCCTCGCAGTCCACGAGCTCGAAGGCACCGCCGATGGCCGCCTTGCCCAGCTGCCGCTTCCTCTCGCGGTCGCGCGCTGCGTACAGTAAAGCACCAATCGCAATTTGTCGACTGTCGGTACCGCGTAGCTGAGGCGTCGCAATATCGACTGACACCTGCGGTAGCTTTACTGCCGTCTGAGGCAGTGTATTTGCGCAGTTTGTTGCATGAAAAGGAAATTCACTCGAGAAACTATAAAATTACGACTACAAATTGTTGGCCAGTACTTATCTTCAAGAATCAAAACATTTAGTACTGCCAATAAAAACATAACGGTAAACCTCCGATTATTTAAAGAATTGAACTTTCACATGTAAAACAGCTTGAGACGTCTGATTACTTTAAAAATAAGTTAATTTGTTAAATACTTGATTTTAAGCGTGCAAGTGAGAAAAGGTTTGAAATTATGCTTACAGTCAGTTGGAAGTCACTAAGTGCTCTCATTATGAAACATTGGATTAATATAGACCACTCCATTTTGAGAAAAAGCTAGTTTTTCACACATCTCAATGTTTACAACTGTGTGTCGAGCGATGATATAATTTTACAGGTACATTCAATGGTATACGTGGATACTGTCTGCAAATTCTGTTGCAAATAGAATTGGTAGTAATGAAGTAACAAAATTAAAATGCCGTACTTATGCTAAGTTTTACTGCATAAACAATGAAAATGTAGTAAACAAACTTTTTCCTTTCATAATTTTGTGGGGAATGTCAGTAAGGAAAACGTTTCGTAAAGGTTTTGAAATTCTGTGTCGAGTTGGTCGAAAGTCACGAAGTGCTCTCACTCTGAAATACTGCCAAATATATTTTGCGTATTTGCTGTTATGCTGTCTCCAAACAAACGCACATTTTCTAATGGAATACTTGCCTTAACGTATTGAACTTTTGACATAAGATACTACTTAATAAGTAGGTTATGACAACATTTTGAATTTGGTCAATAATCTCACAACATACTGCCCCTGTAAGTTGTAAGATAGGCCATCTGCAGCTGGCACAGGTTCTGGGAGCATTTTAGCAATAGAGACAAAAATCTGAGCTTCCAGATTTTTATTGCTAAAATGCTTTCAGAATTGTTATTTCTGGGTCAACTGAACGAAACAATACGGATGTCAGCTTCATCCCTTGACGTAATGACATTGTGACGCACAATGTCGCATGCAAGCAAACAGAAAACAGAACAGAATACTGACAATCTTAATTTTTTTCCTCTTTTTGCACTCCCTGTAATAAAAGTGGAACACCTAGCAGGGGAGGAGGAAATGAAATGAAACTTCATGGGCTGAGAGAGTATTTGATGTTACTTCAGTGATTACAACAGCTACCAAAGGAGCAGCTTACTGGCAGTCAACAGCAAGCTTATGAACAAATGTACAAAGAGCTTGGCAGTACGAGCCCACTTATCATTACAATGTTGCACTCCTCTGGCACTGATTCGGTCGGGGAGAAGTTTTTTTTTATTGAATAGTATCAGAAACATTCAAACATTGTCTACAACAACAAAGTACACACTATATACTAAAATACATGTAACATTCCATATTACGAGGGTTGCCCACAAAGTAATGCATTGCAGTTTTTTACTTCGACAACACTTTATTGAATAAAATGAGAATTACACACACGAAAGAATGGAGTTTTATCTACACGCCCTATTTTTCCACATAATCTCCATCCTGTTCTACAGCCTTCCTCTAGTGCAAATTAGGGCGTGTATGCCCTGTCGGTATCAATCCCTGTCTTGGTGGCGGAGCCTGTGCTTCACTTTGTGAATCACCTCCTCGTCGTCCTCAAAATGTCTTCCACGAACGGCATCCTTTAATGGTACTAACGAGTGGAAGTCTCAGGGGGCTAGGTCTGGGCTGTCACGTGCGACAGCCGTGGACGGTCTACCCGACTGCTCCAAATCGTGGAGCTCCGCCCAACTGCCTTCTGACGACCTCACCCTCCGTGCCAGGCGACTAACCGTATTTCTGTGGACAGCATATGCTCTGTAGACTTTACACGAGCATTTGTGAATATTCTCCACAGTTTCTTTCTCTGCAGCGAGAAATTCGATGGCAACACTTTGCTCGTAACGTACGTCACCTGTAGACGCCACTCTGAAACTGTCCTGCTGCTACTCTGCCTCTCGGAAGTGACGGAAACCTGGCACGCTCACTCAGGATAATTCAAATAATACATACGTAACATTACGCTTTCGTAGAATTGTTTTCGGGTGAGAAAAAAAGTGCGGTTCATTACTTCCTGGGCAACCCTCGTATATGGGTAGGAAAGGTAAGACCAAAAATTGGCCACATGTAGTGCACTTCGGATAGCCTTCATGAGCTCATCAACAGAGCAGGTGCTTGGGCAGAGTTCACACATTTTTGAGGTGGACAAGATCTCCTTATGTTACACACCTCTGTGTGACCTGGAGAAAGCTTCCCTTGGTGTATACCAATATCAGAGGCAGATACACATCTCTCTCTCTCTCTCTCTCTCTCTCTCTCTCTCTCTCTCTCCCCCCTCCCGCTCCCTCTTTTTTTAGTGTATTAATGACATTTTCTGTTGTGTACAGGAAACCACTCCTCAATTTAAGTCATCAATGGGCTGCTCAGAATCCAAAAAGGAAGCAATTCAGTTTTTTTCCTTCTTTGCTGCCACTTCAAGCCTAATTACTAGGGGGAGGAATACCGGCTAAGCAGTATAAGCAGTATAGCTTATCACTCAGTGTCGGCTACAAACAGCCTGTGACAATGTGACACGATTCACCGACTGGTACGTCCACTGGTTTGGCACAGCTGAGGTACAGCACACAGAGCGCGCATATTCGACAGTCGAATGACATAGAACTAATGCTGTAGTTGTTACTAACCTGAATTCTGCACCCCACATAGTGCCTGCCACTTTACAAATGACAACATATCTGACAACTACTTTATGCTTCAAGTTCGTGGAGTTTTTCCTGTGGATGAGTGCTCTACCTAATGTGACACCCATTTTCAATGGCCACAAAGTTATTTTCTTGGGCTGTAATAACACAGTTATCAGTGTATATAAAACTTTCGACTATCCGGCCGGTACCGGCCGGGCTGCGGTAAGTATGTCGAAAGCGACGGAACCGGCACGCTACCTGGCGACTAGCCATTTTTCTGCCTTCTCCACCGGCTCCTCTACCCTCGAAAATCTCCAATTAATCTTCTGTTTTGGGGATATTTGCTATCGACTGCACTGTACCATAATTTGTACTCAATGCGTACAATTTCTGTAGGTGCAGTCGGTAAATGCATTGTTGTAAGCAGCTGATAAGTATATGAACACAGCCTCAGTGATAATTCATTTTCTTCAATTTGACAGTGTTATAAAGCCACCATGTCCTCTTCTGAGGCAAGCCAGCCTACAGCTGTCGGAATCTGTCCTGTGTGCCACAGAGACTGGCACCGGGACAGACTACGTCCCACTCGTGTTCCACAGAGGAGACAGATTCGGGGATCTCGCTGCACACAGGAGAACCTCGACACCACACTGACAGTTCGTAGAGAGACGTGCCGCATGCTGACGAGCGCTGTCGTGTTCAAAAATGGGTTCTCGGTACCGTCGTACGAGAGGTACTAAGTAAGTGGGCAGGATGTCCGCGGTGTGCCACTGTGCCGTTCCAGTTCCCTCGATCACTATCTGCTGTGGCCCGAAGTCTCACACCGCGATGCCGAGGGTAACTTCACCGCGGCTCTGCAGAACGTCGAAAGGACGGGACCTCGACCCAGATCACCACTGTACTCGATGCCAGTGGTCGTCCGGGATGGTGCGATAAGTTTGTATCACCGTCGTGGAATTGCCCTACATATTGCGCACAGTAGATCTATTTAGTCTAAAACCGTGCTGGCCATCATTTATGGAATTTTCGTGAGGGAAGACAAAAGATGAAGGGCTTTATCCTTACTTAAAAAATATTTTCCAAAATTTTGTAAGATGTGGTTAACATTCAGTTTCTCAGTAGCTTGAACAATTTCTTGGTCTACTGTTTCTTTCCAATCATGTAAACTTATTGAGTGTCCAAATGTCAATGGATGTGCCACCACTTCCAAGACCTTGATGGCTCTTCAATTTCATTATGGTTTCTTTAAACCATACCCATACCAATATTATAATGCACAAGTAGCTGTTATGTTTTCACGATTACACCAGTGAACCGATATTGATGAAATCTTGTATGGCGATAGCTTGAACCCAGTGGAAAAAACATAGGCTGCTTTAGTAAGTGTATATTTATTGGTTTGAAAAATATAATGCGAATTAGGAAAACCTAGTTCCTCTTTGAAAAAGCTACTTACCCTTTGACTTTTGAACTTCATCATATTTCTGAGAATTCTTTTGCTGATTGATATGTTCTATGGAATGAATACAATGTTTATACACTTTTCAACATGTTTAATCCAGACTAATATCATTAAATGCGAAAGTAACTCTGCCTATCACGTTTTAAGAACTAAACCAGTGAATTGACTCTGATGAAATTTGGTGTGGAGATAGTTCGGACTCTGAGGAAGAAAATGTGCTACTTTAGAAGCGGGGAGAAAAAAGAAAGAAGAAGATGCGACCCTCAAAAAAGAGAAGCAAGAAATGGAGTATATCTTTCTACATCAGTGAATATAAACTATGTTAAAACTTAACAGCCAAGCAGGGTAACTTCATATCAGTTTTTTCCATTTTTTGAAAATACTGGACCCAACATAAGTTGCACACCACAACAGACATAGTAACATTTTACTTCTATAGCTACTGAGTGCTTGGGAAAGTAAAAATGTATACAAATTATGCCATACTAGAGTAAAATTTTAATTTTAATATTGGTACAAAGTTACTCTTTGTATTTCTCAAAGAAAGTATTGAATATATCCTCATTTACAGAAGCCTGCTCTCTTGACATATTGGCTGTAAGTTTGTGAGAAAGTTCAGGACTACGTCTCTCTAAAAATTCCTTTCCCCATTCCCATCCAGGCATACCATTTCAAAGCAACCTACTATTCTTTTACAGGTGTCTAGACGTAATTTCACTATGAAGCTCAAGTCAAGTCAAAGACAGATACTTGAAGACCCATGTCACTGACAGTGATAAAACTTCCACAGGAGATCTTTCTTCAGTGGGCATTAGAACTTTACAACTGTACTTGTTTCTCAACTTGTTTACAATGGTTTGTCTCGGAATGCTGCAGCTTTGCTCTAGCCAATTTGTCCTTTACTAATTTCTTCTACTATTTTCTACAGTGGTTCATTCGAATTATGGGTTTTTGTGCTATATTTCTGATTATCTAGTTTGGAAGGTTTCTGCCCTCCCATGGTTTGCAGGAAAAACAAATAGTAAGCCTACTAGTACTATTTAGCTAAATGGAAGCTTAGAATGAATTTTGAAGTTTATTTTTATTGGCAATACAGTAATTTTTGAATAACACAGAAATGAGTGACATCATAAGTTATGCAATTGTCTACAATAAGTTTCTTTAATTATAGGGATATGAATTTCTGAATTTTTACCCATACGAATGTATCGTTGCACTCAAGCACCAAAATAAGGTACTTCAGACAAAACCTAGACATTTTATGAACTTTAGTGTTACAGCATCTTGATTTATTGTTATACTTTCAATTTGGTAGACACTGTACTATGATCCTGGTAACTTAGTACCCGCACAATGTTACCCTAAAATTTGCACGAATTTGCTACTTCATAATCGTTTAAAAACAAAACATTGTGAAGGAGGTCATTGTTTATACTTACAATCACAAATTGAAACCACTATCATAAGAAGTTTTCTTAACAGCCAATTTGATCAAATAATAATTTACAAGACAAAGAGCTTTTAGGAAGGTGGAAGGACAATTGAAATATGAACTACAAATCACAGATGTACTAAAATTATTACTTTCAGTAAAAAATAATGCCAGCAGATGGAACAACACTCACTTGAAATGAAAATAGTAAGTGATACAAATTTACCATGACTGGTAAAAAGTTAAACCTGATTGAACGCATTAAATGTGTTGCATAATGTTTATGTTGTATAATGTTGCACATGTCTGCACCTGCTGATGCCCCTCTGCATGCACTGCTGCTGTGTCATGCATTGGGGCAGTTTTGGGGGGGGGGGGGGGGGGGACAGATGCACACATCGTGAACTATAACTATGCTTACCCGATCAGGCAGACAAGTGAAAGCAGCTGACATTACTGTACGTGCAATACCTTGCTCATTCATGATCACTTGTCACAATAAAACTACTGACATATGAGCGGTTTGTGGGCAAGAGTACTTTATAATAAACTGGGTCATTTGACCAATGTATCAGCAGTAAGTTATGCACTACTTCCTTTCTGACTCCTATGTACTGTCAAAGCATTCAGTAATTTGTTAAAACATTCTTTCTATCTGGGCTATTTCACTTATTTTATGTTACGAACAGAATGTTTCCTGGCATTTGCCATCAATAACAGTTAAGTTGCGGCTGTAGGTTTCGCACATATTTTTGCCTGAGTAATGTTGTGTTGCCAGTAGCCTTCAAGCACTAAGCATCAAACCAAGGATTTGTGTCCCTATATAGAACTAGGGCAGCTACACATCTCACCTATTCCTTTATACAATACTGCAGTGCCCGTGACGTTCAGAAGTACGGTGCAATGTCATTTTGGACATGTGGGAGCAGGCGCTGTGGCGACTACAGCCATTACGGAGTACACGAAATATATTCACAGTTGCGAATGTACACAATGAAAATTTGAGCTCGACCAGGAGTCTAACTTGGATTTCCCGCTTATTGTGAGCAGTTGCCTTACCACTAGGGTATCCGAGCACGACTCACAGCCAGAATCAAATTTCCACACGTCACCGACTGTGTGTCTATAACCTGCATTTGTACTTGTACATTCGTTACGTGTATTCCCATACGGGGGAAAAATTCTAATTGAAAGTTGCCTGCCCAGTGCCAGCAGATAAATACAATTTTGCAGTGCCTGTGTTGTTCAGAAGAAAGATGCTACGTTCCTTCCGACATGCAGGCCTAGTCCACAAACAAATGTCTCTTTTGTCCTCCAGTACCACCCCAGATAGGAACAAGGGAACCACATCCTCCATTACTATCATCCTCGATTAAACCTCAATCACCTATCATCCCGCTCTGAAACGAGGGACATCCTACTCGAGAGTCTTCCCACCCCTCCTAAAGTAGCGTTCCGCTGCCCACCCGAGCTCCACGACACCGTATTCCGTTCCTGTGCCACTCCCAACCACAATTCCTGGATTGTATCCCTGTGGAAGACCCAGTGCAAAACCACAGCTTATGCTACCCCATCAGAGACTGGACCACATTTGAAAGCAACCATGTCATATACCAGCTCTGCTACAAGCATTGCACAGCTTTCTATATCAGTACGACTAACAACCAGTTGTCCACCAGAATGAATGCCAACAGCCAAACTGTGGCCAAGAGCAAAGCGGACCACTCTCTGGCACAACATGCAGCTGAAAATAACTCCTATCAGCACAGGTTAAAATTGCAGCAGTTGAATATTCTGATAAGCACGATTTTAAATTTCCCTGCCGTGTGCCGAACATTTCGTGGGTTACCTAGATGAATGCATTTTCAAAGTATTAGTCTCTCATTTATGTTTTACTGTTGCAGTATAATTCTGCAGCAGCGGGCTAAAGTAAAATTCTTTGTTAAAGTATTATTACCAGTCAAAAATACAAAAAATTAACTGAAAACTGAAACAAATTTTCCCAGAATTCTATAAAAAATTCCAAATTTTCCCGGATTTCCCATTTGTCCCAAGGTGTATACACCCTGATATAACATTTGAATGTTCCCTCGGAGAATTCAAACATACCTTCACAATTTGTCTGCAGAAGCTTCTGACTGTATTTCAAACGTGGGAACTTAAGATTCCCTGCATCAAAGTAGGACAAAAACACACACACACACACACACACACACACACACACACACACACACATATATATATATATATATATATTTGTGTGAATAGCTGTCTAATATTTTCTACTGTCATCACACAATAAACAAATAAATACATGAATATTAAAAAAGCAAGGGAACGGAGTTCTGGCCATTAAGCATGTGTCGACACAGAATCACTTTGCCGACAATATGATGAAAACTCCAATAGAAAGATTATTCTTTTTACATAATAAAAGTTAGGGGGGAGTAAAAAAAAGGGGGGGGGCGGAGATGGCACTATAGACTTACACTGTATGCCGCTTTGAAGCCAGACTGGCCGGGCTTACCGTCATTTTAAGTAGCCCAAAACATTAGCAGACTACTGTTTACAGTTGCTTCTTGCTCATTATTTCTGCAAATTATAGCGCTTGCATGAATAACATAGTGCAGGAAAGCAATTCTGAACATTTTTCTCTTCTTGAATGTGTATGCTCAGCTAATATGGCACATTTGGCCTAGTTAATGTAACCTGATTTTGTTGATGCACTTCGAATAACCAAGAACCATGAGATTTGAAAAAGATGCCTCCATAATGCATTTTATTCCACTTCTACCATATTTGTATTGGTAGTAAATGAAGCTGGAAATCCAAAACTAATGCTTGTTTGCTTACTGGTAGTGCTTCTTGTTAGTCGCATTTTCAACTTTCAGCTCATATGCACATTTTTAATATTCGCCTTTCCAAAACGCTTACCTACGTGTTCTTGAACATTTTGCAACAAGGAAAGAAGCTAGGCATGCTATTGTATATAGCGCATGCCGACAACATGAATGATTATTGGAATGTCAAATAAATAGAACCTCAGAGAGGTATGCTTCCATGCAGAATAGAGTTCTTGTTTTATTAGATTGTCAGTGCATTACTTTCACCGTCGTTTGCATGATGTCTCACATTGAAATCTTACCTATAGATGCATCATTCAGTGTGTGGCCAATAATAGCAATTTACAGGAAAAAATAGGATATAATTTTTTAAACATCTTCCAGCATTGTGGAATGGTAAAAAAGTGATAAGGGTCTGGTCTCAAACACATAAGAACCCATAAAATAGATATTTTGCTGTAACATGGTTGCCTAACCTGTGTAAGATTTAGGCCTCTCTTTCCAATAGTAGCCTATTTGCTTCTGTTCCCGGAATATTTCTCCAGTATCTGTCAGTTTTTCAGGAATAACCAAATACAGCACATTTGGAATGTTCATCTACTTGATCATCTGCTTGATTTTACTTTTGAATTTCATATTGAGGTTTTCAAAGCATATAAGCCTATACCATTTTTTGTGATATACCAATAGTTAGTTAGTTTCATGTTCCATGTACCATTTGCATGATAAATTGTAATGCTGTGGAATGAGTCATCATATGTTGACATCAAGTTTTTTTTTTTTTTTTTTTTTTTTGGTAAATATGATTGCATGCCGATTATTTATTAGGGTTTTTGCTTTTTTGATTATAGACAGACAGATGTTAGTAATTCCTACCGATAAACGTTTACACATTACAGTAACAGATAATCTTTTGTGAAATAAGAGTAGTTATCAAACAGAAACATTTTTAGTTTAGTTTTAAATTTTACTTTGCTGTCTATCAGGCATTTTATACCAATGGGTAACTGATTAAAACTTTTGGTTGCAGCATTGTGAACCCCTCTTTGTGCTACAGACAGCCTTAATATGGCATGATGAATGTAATTTTTTTCTTCTGGTATTGTACTTATACGCCTCATTGCTCCTGTCAAAGTGCAGTGGATTATTTACAACACACTTCATGAGGAAATAACTATACTGTGAAGCGGGTAGATCACTACTCACATGCCGAGCAGCAGGCAGACATCACACACACACACACACACACACACACACACACACAACTGCTGTCTCCTGCTGTTCTAACCAGAACCTCTTTCTTGAAGTGGGAGGAAATGTGATCAATGAATAATTATCGGTGGGAGGTATTTAGGACAGAAGATGTTGCCCCAACAATCAGTGTGGTTACGTAGCCAAGTGTTGGGCGGGGACAGACCACTGATACGGTGTGGTTCGGATGTATGAGCTTTTGTGAATTGGAAGGCAATGAAAAACACAGGAAAGGAGAGAAAGCATGGACATTGAGTAAAGTAAAGCAAATTCAAAGTCAAATGACAAAAATAAAACGACTACGATAAAAGTAAACAGTGCAACCGGTAATTGATGATACAAAAGAAAATATGGCTTGAACGGCTCCACTTATGAATGAAATGTGATTCCTTTAAACTTTAGGCTATGACAGGATTAATTACTACATCTGTAAACAATATAAAGTGGCAGTTTTGATGAAACAACTATGTCTCCACACAATCAAAGCACCAAAGACAGTCGAAACTGGGCACGGGCACATCAGAGTAATGTAGCGGAAGTGTCACAGCAGTGACCAATGGAGGCATAAATGTGGTGAACCTAATGTTTTGGGCTACATGAGATGTCAGCTTTGAGTTTGTGAAGTAATGACAACTAACCTCTTTTTTCTTTTTTTTTTTACCTCCACGGACAAATGTGACATACTGAAATGACACATTAAATTTGACTTTGGACAAATAAGAGAAAGTGTTAGTGCTATACATTCTTCATATTTCAATTAAGTTACTCTTTGGCTTGAGAGAAACTCTTTGCAGGTGCTATTATGTAATAATCCATGAAGTTATTAAAAGTAGTGCATTTGCTTCACGTAGTTCTCACAAATAAATCAGTACATTACAGATATCTAAGACTCTTATATTGTCTGTTGAAACATAAAACTTTTAGAAAATTTAAAGGAAAATTCCTCTTAGCTTCATTACAAGTACTGATGTTGTTGCAAAGTGGCATCATAAGTAATAGTGTACTGTAAACGGGCTTCTGTTGCGACACTTGTAGGTAATTATTTTCTGCAAAAAATACTGCTCTAATCAAATAATTATTATTTTGAAGAGAAAAAAGGCTGCTTTCTCAATTATGTTACAAAGATTATTTTGATTCCCTAATTACATTAATTAAAGCATGTTTATCTCCTGTTGCTAAGTGAGAGAGAAACAGTGTCTTTAATACAACCCACAAAGCAGCAGTTTCTTCCCCTAAAACCAGTAATTTTCATTTCAGTTTACTGGGTTACATTTAGTTGGCATTAGCACCAACAGTATTAAGAAGAATAGTGTTAGTTTACTGTTGATAATATACAGCACAGATTAAATTTTTATGATCTGCTAGCCTTTTATTACTGTATATCTTGACTTGTTCCACATCACTGGAGGTTCTTTCACTTGATGAGATGTATGGAAAATTCATTTGTACATCTTGCTTGATTAACGTAACGTGAGGGCATGCACATTGCAAGAGTCATTTAAGAAAAGCATACAGGTGGATCAGTGATCTTCCATTACCAATGTTCAATTAATGCTACCACATGAATTCTTACTTGGAAAATTTAAGTATATAATGTTCAAAGAGTCAAACTACAATGGGAGGGTAGAAAAATGTAGGAAAATCTTCTGCTATTGGTATACATTCTTTGTATAACACATGACCATACTATCAATATTTTTTACGCGATTTTGTAAAAACTCTTATCCAATATGGTATACTTCAAATTAAAAGGAGGCCTTCAAAACACAGTTACTCAAAAAATGTAAAACAATGCGAGGACAAAAGTTTCAAATAATAGGGCTCCAGTCTATTGGCAGAAGTCTAAAGTAGAAACTTCACTTTATTCCCCATAATATGGAATGAACTTCATAATCCATGGCTGAACTACTTCGATATTTAGTTAGGCTACCAAACACCATACAACAATACTTGTGGTGTCCAAGAAACGACTCAACGATACATAATATTAGGTAGGCTGTCTGTTCTGTAGACACACAGTGAGGAAATTGACGAGGATGTGAATTATGGAAAACTTAATACCCATCAAGACACTCACAAGCATTGTTATTTATACATGCGGCACTCAACTCATATTTTATACACATTAACAGATTACAGTGTGATATTGTATATAGTAAGAAATTAGATGCAGCAATAACAAGTGTTCCACATCTATGTAGTATGGAAATGCAGCAATGGGAGAAAATACAATTACTAAACTAAGTGGCATATGTAGTGAGCACTGTGTGTAAGTATACCTTGTTGTTTCTCGTTCTTCAAATGGAGCATAAAAGCTGCCAGGGAACCACCTACAAGAGCTGTAATACCCACTGTTTTCCAGGTTACTGGACCACCCTTTCCCTTCTTCCCATCTTCTTTTCCACCTGGAATCTTTGTCGATGTACTAGTTGAATCGTCCGTAGCGTACCTTCTGACACCGGTACATGTTCCTGTCATCTAAAACAATAAACAGGACACCATTTTTATTGAACTTGCTGTCCCTGCTGGACTTAAATACGAAAACGTAAATCACTTGATTCTATAAAAAGTACGTTGCATTTTTTCAGTGAATACTAACCAGACTATTTCTATTTCTAAGCAAATAATGTAGTCTCGGCAGAACTTTCGACATTGTTTACACACAATCTGCGCACGCCCCAACTAGTAACGAGAGAGGTTACGTACGGGTCATCACTCATATACTACAGAGATACGGCGTTTCTTGTGAACGTATAGCACTCTGACGGGAGTAGACACTCTCCATGGTATGTATTAAATGTTTTCCGCTATATAACTAATGAATTTATTCGTCACCAAATTTTTCCTTTTTACAATCCATACAATTTCACACTATCACCCAGTGAATCATTGCACCGGCATTGTATTTACAATCTTTGAAGAGAACATTCTTGTTATCAACCAAAAAATGAGCGTACATATAAAACTGACGTCTTTGGAAATGGCGGTTAATTTCAATTTTAACATTGCGTGGACTCCAAATTTTTTGTGCTCCCACAGTCAGGAAGGGAAAAGACACCTCGTAAGAGTGGTGATTTTTTTAGTAAAATTAACGTCATGTTTCTGAATTATGTTCTGTATTGAATTCAACCTTTATCGCGCAAGTAATTCCGAAGCAGCGATGAAGTAAAGGTCCGCAGCGTTCTGCACTCACGATGGAAAACGATGATGCTCAATATGAAGTGTCGGAAATGTGTGGGTTATCGGAAACATGGAGTCCCGAGAACTTAGGCAAGTTATACGAAAAATATATCATACATTCATGGCAAAATCTCTCACTTAACCATTTGATATCGTAATGTTTGCGTGGCATTGCAGCTTCTATGCTAAAGGCTTTTTGGCGGAACCTCGAGATGAAAAATACAGAAGATTTTGAAAAGAGAAGAGAAGATAAAATACCCTTTATGATTCTCAGCCGAGAAGTGATTGACATGGTATTTTGTATTGGCAGACGACTTAATCAGACAACAGAAGCCCAATTTATAACCATAGAGATCTTGGATAGGTTTGTATTGAGTTCTTTGACCTACTGTATTCATACAGTGCTGATTAGAAATTCTACAATTTTTGATATTAAATGTGGTGTGTTGCCTTTTAATGAAAACAGAAAGTGTGAAGGAAACCACAAATTATTCTACACATTTATTTATGTATTGGCCCTCAACATATTGTCTGTACATGGATTCAGTTGGATAAGTCATTTTTTTGCAATGAGAATTATGTGAGGGGAATATGTTTCAAATAGGAATATTGATAATAGGCTTTATAAACTACGTATTTTTGCATTAGGTTTACAATTTCCTAATTCAACCAAAACTTGTGTCCAGTACACCGATAGTAACAGCATGACTGATACTGTATGCACAAACTAAGTAGACACTCAGTGGGGTGGCTGGTGGGAGCAACGGCAAAGGCATTCCCATTTATGGTGACTCCCATCAGACACTGTGGCGAGTGTCAACTTAGTTTTACATTCTCACTAGATGCAGATTAGCATTACAGTGTATGTAGGAGAATGATGTGGTAATGAAATACCATACACATTCTGTATTATTAAATGGATAGAAATTAACTAGCACAACGCTCGAGGATAATACAGCTGCACAGTTTCTCTTCTCTCACTCTCTTTTTTCCCATTCCATACAATTATTTCTTTAAAAGTTCCATTTTAAGAGTTCTTTTAGATCTTGTAATTCTTTGCCTTCTTTATGTGGTAATTTTGTTATAAAGTTTGTTCCAGGCTAGTAGAAGTCAGTTTTATCTAAATTTTTTTCGCATATCCTCACTCTATAGTTCCAACTTTTACCTTGGATCATATTATGTTATTTGGGGACAATGCCATTTTTACGCGGTAGTGGTTTGCAGTGTCTGTAATTTTATTTATGAACAATGCTTTCTCTATGTAAGTAAGAACAATAATAATAAAGGAAGAATTTCAGCTTCTTACAAATGGCATGCATGATCTCTTGGAGTTTTATATTTCGTGTGGTCTCTGTAGTGCCTTTTTATGGATTAAAGCAGTTTCTAATGATAGACAAGTTTCCTGAAAAAATAACACTGTATCTCAACAGCAATTTGATGTGTGCTCAGTGTACATTTTTTGTCACCTGTACACCCGGTAATAATCTCCATAGAGTAGCAAATAGTATTCAATTTTTTGTTTGTGAAATTTAAATGATTGTCTCACTTTAAATTTTTCTAAATACAAAGAAACTGTAAATCATTTATGAATAGATGGAATAAGACACAGCTTAGAACCGAAACTTGAGGTCTGCCATACTTAACATTATATACGGTATATGTGTTTCTATCTTCATAGTTGACTTATCTTAGAAAACTGATTGAAGAAAGACAAACCTACATTTATAGTATTTTTAGATTTGCTAAACACCTTTGAAAATGTTGACTGGTACACATTCTTTGAAATTATGAAAGAGGCAGGCATAAAATGCAGTGACCAAAAGTGTATCTGCAACTTGTACAGAAACTAGATTGCAATTATAATAATTGCCTGACTAGAGAAAGAAGCAGTTGTTGAGGAGGGAGTCAGACAAGGTTATAGCGTATCTACCATGTTGTTCAATTCATACATTGAGCAAGTAATAAAGGAACCCAAAGAGAAAGTTGGAAAGGGAATTTAATTTCAGCAAGGAGAAACACTGTTTTTAAGTTTTGCTAATAATATTTTAATTCTGTCAAATATGACACAGGATCTGGTAGAGCAGTTTAATGGAAGAGATAGTGTCAATTTCAGGTAAGACAGATAACAGATTTCAATTCATTGGCAGAATAGTGAGAAAACACAGTCAGTCTACAAAGGAGACTGTTTACAAATTACTTGTGTGTCCCATCTTAGAATACTGTGTTACTGAAATGTGTGGGACCCATATAAAATGGGACTAATATGGGATATTGAACATATACAGAGAAATAAGCTAGTTAGTTCTATGTTGCATGGATCATTTGCACAGTAAATTATAATGATGTGGACCGAGTCATATTACATTCACATTGCAAATTAATTTATAAGTATGGCTACAAGTTGAACATTTATATGTTTATTATTATTATTATTATGACTATAATAGAGGGAAACATTCCACGTAGGAAAAATATATCTAAAAACAAAGATGATGTGACTTACCAAATGAAGGTGCTAGCAGGTCGACAGACACACAAACAAACACAAACACACACACAAAATTCAAGCTTTCGCAACAAACTGTTGCCTCATCAGGAAAGAGGAAAGGAGAGGGAAAGACGAAAGGATGTGGGTTTTAAGGGAGATGGTAAGGAGTCATTCCAATCCCGGGAGCGGAAAGACTTACCTTAGGGGGAGAGAGCACGGATTTCAAAAATGATGATCAAGTGAAATCCCACTCTCACAAAACAGTGGATGATGGGTGTCATGTATATGTGGTCTTTCTTGACTCCTGAAACACTTATGCTTATTCATATTGGGTATTCAGAGAAATTTATGTCTGGATTGAAAATGTCTTGCTAGGAAGGATGTAGCATGTTATCTTCAATGAAAAGTGAGTGACAAATGCAGAAGTAACTTCAGACATGACACATGGAAAAGTTTGTGACCCTTCCTATTCATGTTGTATAGTAATGACCTTACAACTAATATTAATAGCAATGTCAAACCATTAGCAGATGATGTGGTTATCTACAGGGTGTTTGGAAATTCCCTTTACAAATTTCTAGAAATTGTAAAGGTGAGTGATTACATAATATCTTAAATATAAATCCTTGCCCAGAAACGTATTATTTCTGTTCATATATTTAACTCTTCCATTTTGTCTTCAGGAACTGAATTAACATGACGCAGTACAATTACTCAGAACAATTCAAAATGAAATGTGACGCACCATCCATTTATTACCTAAGCATGTTTGTTTGTATTAATATTTAAACATTATGTCTTTACATTACTCCAAAACAAAAAAGAATCCCGCCTACTGTATGTACAGAACAGTACTGATGCGTTACAACAGTGGCTCGATGTGGTGACTACCAATGTTGTTACAGACATTGTACATACGAAGTATGTTCTGGTACATGTTCCCCATCCCACCAGGTGTCTCTTCAGTTTCTATTGTAGCGGCCAGAACTCATGTCAGCAGATCTTCCTCTGTCTCCACAGGACTCTCATAAGTTAAACTCTGCATAGGAACCCACAAGAAGTAGACAGAAATCAAAGGAAAATCCACCCCCACAAAAATTGATGACACCACACACACACACATGCAATCTCTGGCAACTTAAGCCACACTACCATGGCAGTTGTTGTTTTTTTTTTAATTTGTGTGTGTGTGTGTGTGTGTGTGTGTGTGTGTGGTGTCGTCAATTTTTGACGGAGGCCTTGCTGGTCGAAAGCTTATTTGTGACAGTCTTTTTGTTCTGCCTACCTGAAACTTATCATCTCCGCTGTATGGTGAGTAGCAACTTTCCTTTTCATAATACCCCACAAGAAGTAGTCCGCCTCATTCAGTCTACCCTAGACACCATAGACCAGGGACGGGCAGGAATCCCGCACGTGTGCAGTGCACTTGCACGCGTGCAGTTAACATGTGTTCTGCATGCACACAGGGGCAAGCTGGCCACCTGCTTCTCTCATCTCCCCACCATACCGTCTCTCCGCTCCTTCCTGTGTAATGAGTTTTGTTTCCTTGCTTGCTTTATTGAATGAAGAAATAAGGTTAGTAGGAGTGCTTGAAAGGAATCATGGTTTGAACGGGTACCTATTACCTACGATATGTTTCATTTAATTATCACAGGTGGAGTTTACAATACGTTTAATATCTGGAACAAAATTTCTCCGTACATTCAAACTGAAACAGTTACGTAAATTTTCATAGCAGAAAAAATCTCTCACAAATGTATGTTGAGTCACAAACATTGACATTATCTTTGCGGCTTCACGATGGAGATGAAGAAACTCTTGCTGTGGAAAAGTCGTGATAAAAGTCAATTACACATCTTACCAAAAGGTACTTGTCTCTCAGATGAGAATTACATTGTAGATCTATTAATTCCATTTGCAAATTGGGATTAATATCATCTATAGAAATAGCAAATGGTCTCGAGAACCATTCAGAAGCTTGGGATAAATATGATAAATCCCCAAATCGCTTGAGAAATTCCTCTTTTATTGCACTGAGTACGGAAACATATTCTTTGCAATTCTGTTCTCGCACAGTAGGCAGAGTAGGGAAATGCACTGTGTTCCCTGATGAGAGTTGTCGTTCCCACAGCCCAAGCTTGCTAGTAGTGAAAGCTTGCAACTTTTCAGCCATTTCACAAATTAGCTGATTTTCTCCTTGCAAACTTGTGTTCATTGCATTCATGTGTCCGGTAATGTCCACTAAAAATGCAAGGTCGGAAACCCACTCTGGATCTTCTAACTTGGGTCGTACCTTCCTTTGTCCTTTGAAAATTGATTTATTAGTATTCTCAGCTCAAATAATCTTTCGAGCAGATTACCGCGGCTGAGCCAGCAGACTTCACTGTGGGTTGGTATGTCGCCATACTCTTCCTCAATTTCAGCTAAATATGTGTGAAACTGTCTACGTGTAAGCCCGTGGGATCTGAAATAATTAACTGCTCAAATAACCACTTGCATGACGTCCCTCCGTTTTGCTGCTTTTGCACAAAGTACTTCTTGGTGCAAAATGCAGTGGATGCTGTACAATGATTCTTCTGTATGCTGTAGCTTTTTTCTTAGTTATCCAACAAATCCCATTTGTTCCCCTTTCATTGCAGGTGCTCCGTCTGTTGTCACTGACACCAAACGTTCCCAATTTAAGCCGGTTGAATCGGCAGCTTCTTCAACGGCCTTTAGGATGTCCGCGCCGGTGGTCATGCTTTTTAGAGATATCATATCTAAAAAATCCTCTGTTGTGTGCCGCAGACATAAATCACTAATTGCGCGGTTTCTGAAATATCTGTGGATTCATCAAGTGCAATGGAAAATGCAATAAACTCCTGCACTGCACTTCTTAATTGTCGGTAAACTTCACCTGCCATGGCACTTATACGACAACTTACAGTCCGCCGAGGAAGAGTGATAGCTCGAAACTGATTTGCATTCAGTGGGCAAAGTAAATCAGCAGCGTCATTGATGCACTCCTTTATAAACTCACCTTCAGCAAATGGTTTTCCAGCTCTCACTATATTAAGCGCAATCTTATGACTTGCACGTACCGCTGCACTATCATTGTTGTCGTCCTGAAAAATTGAAAACAGTGCTCCATAAAATGTTAAATCAGTTAGATGAGAGATGTGACGAAAGAAAGTCACAGATCTCTCGTGACAATAGCAACTTATGTCAGATTCATCTAGTATCGCCAGATCGCTCTTCTTAAGCTCAGTCAATTTCCCCATTTGCTCAGAAACCCACAATAAATTATACTCGTCCTTGTGAAATTTATTATAATGGCTTTCAATACTAAACTTCCGCTGACCAGCGATAATACTGCCACATATTAAACATTTCGAATTTTCATGTTTTTGCACAAAGAAAAAGTGATTCTCCCATTCCCTTTTAAAAGATAGCAAATCTCCACGTCTCCGTTTCCTTGATATGCCTTGCATTTTCCAGTTCTTGAAATACAACGTTCACTACGTAGTGGTCGCTTCGCATTGACGTCCGCAGTTTAGCCTGGTACTACCTACACTGCCGCAACCTGCCAGCTGTCGCCTCTGCACCAGTTGGCAATTGCACGCGAGCAGCACATGTGCAGTGCTGTGCACTCATGAGCCGCGTGCAACGTTTGCCTGTCCCTGCCCTAGACTTTTCTCTGACCCCCAGCAGACATGGTCGCTATGCACATCTGAACTGAAACTGGATATGGGCTCCTATTCAAAACATTATGTACTCACACCCCTCTACTACTCCTAGAAATTTGTAATGGGAATTTCCGAACAACCTGTATAATGAAGCACTTTTTTTTTTGGGGGGGGGGTCAATTAAATCTGGTTCTTGAAACTGTGTTAATAGACTTTCTCAGGATAGTTTACATCTATCTTTGAGAGCCTTCCAGTTCAGCTCCATTAGTATCTCTCTGACACTCTTCCGTGTATTAAACAAACCTGTGACTATTTGTGCTGACCTTCTCTATATGTAATCAATATACCTTGTTAGTCCCGTTTGCTACCGATCCTACATACTTCAGCATTTTTGTAAGATGGGTCACATGAGTGATTTGTAAGCGATTTCCTCTGTAGACTTGTTGCACTTCCCCAGTATTCTACCAATAAACTGAAGTTTACCACCTGCTTTATCCATGACTAAGCCTATGTGATCATCCCATTTCATATCCCTATAAAGTGTTACATCCAGATATTTGTGTGAGTTGGCCAATCCAGCTAAGACTCAATGATATTATAGTCATAGGATACTGTGTTTTTTTCATTCTGTGAAGTGCACAGTTTTACATTTTTGAATATTTATGCAGCTTCTTTCAGACAGTAATTTGCTCTAGATAACTGCATCATCTACAAAAAGCCTGAGGTTACTATTAATATTGTTTATGTACAGCTCACATAGTCATCATGAGGACAAGACTAGACTTATTACACTGTGCACAGAGGTGTTTAAGCAATCATTCTTTCTGCGATCCATATGTGTATGTAATGAGAAGAAACACTAATATCTGATACAGTGGGATGTAATCACTATTTCATTAGAAAGAACATAAAACAGAACCATTAAAAATTACAAGACAGGTAACAGAATTTGGGTGCTCATTCAAAACTGATTTAAGTTTTATCTAAATGTCCTAAAACGCAGGTTTAAGATTCTTTGGTTAAAGAAATCCTTAAAAGTGGTAAAAGGTAAAAATACCAAACATAATGGACAGAAATCAGAGAGAAGAGGGGCCTGTAAAGTGTGATCACCCACAGCATTTCCTAAGACCTGGCAAGGCCCCCAGCCGACACATCAACAAAAACACGCATGCACAAGGCCCACACAGGCACACACAAAGGCTGACGTGAAGGACTAGTTTATAGTTGACTTCTGTAACACACCAAACCTTTTTAAGACAAGTGAGAAAATGCATATTATGATGTCCTTTTTTAATGTAATTAAAAAAAAGGAGTGCCTCGAGAGAGGTGGCAACTTTTAACAAATTCAAACACAAAATACCAAAAGGTGACTCCAATAGCCAAGCATGCTTCCAAAACTTTACAGTGGGTACACTAGCCTGAACATGATAACATATAAAACCCAATCAACAGGTCAACACGATAAAACAGACTCTTGGCAACAGAAGCCAAAAGTGATCAACATGAACATGCCACAGGCACACTAAATAAGCAATACGGGCAGGTGTTGAAATAAAGAAGAAAGTGATGCGCCACAACAGGGAAAATTCCAAGAACTGTGATAAACACTCCACTGCCCATATCTGAAAAAAACCTCCAACAGATGAGGATGTTTATAGTACTCATCCAGCCTTAATAAGTCCAGAACCAGAAGGCTTTCACCTCCAGATAAACCAGCACCCACAGTGAGATCTGGGAAACAGAAATGACCACAGGCTGCATGCCTTCTGGCCACAACACGTCTTCACTGCAGGAATGCCCTTCTTGGGATGTTTATGTTGTTTTTCCTTACATGTCCAGAGAACTCCTTAGAAATCTCTCTCTTCCCACTGCCCCAGCCTGCTCTGTCTAAGCAAACCAAAGAGAGCCTCACATTGCAACACCACAGACATACTTGCCAGGTAGTGACCTCGCAGCATGGATCACTATGTGCACAATGGTCAACTTAGCAAATAAATTCTTTTTACTTTTGTACCATCTAAGCACAAATATTATAGGTGTCCTACACCTTGTACACTATAAAAAGCATGAACCAAATAAATAAATAAAGAAGTAATAACTACATGCTACATGTGATGGGAGACTAGAAAGATCAGCCCCGCAGAAATATCAGTCCTTTCCAAAGGCCTCATCTTTTGCCCTACTCCCAAATTTAATCACACAGGACTTGTCAAAGACCTTCTCTCCTTCTCCCAGTCCCTACAGTGGAAACACATTTTGTCACCAACCCTACCAATTAGATTCAACCAACATTGAACCCTGCCTGACTCAGTTCACTCCTTCATCCAACTGTGGTCCACCACACTGCCCTCAAATCATCCCCTGTTAGCTTTTGAGAATTTCTTAATCTCGAATCTCGCCTTCCATCATTCCCCAAATACCTCAACATGCAAACCAACATTACTTCCACAGAAAGACTTGCAATCCACCACCTAAAAACTGATCCCAACCTTCTAATCCTACCTCCGACAGAGACTCCACCACTGTCATTTTGAACTTCAAGGGTTACCTGGTAGAATGACTCCATTAGCAGTCAGATTCATCCACCTACAAACCTGCCACAGTGACCCCATTCCAGAAATCTCTCAGGATCTCCAGCTTCTACTCAAATCCTTAGGCCCATCCCAGAACCTCTCCCTGGAATCCATCTCTCTACTCACCCTACCATTCCCTACACTCCTACTTTCTGCATGCTTCCAGAAGTCCATAAACCCAATCGCCCAGAATGCCCCATTGTGGCCGGTTACTGTGCCCCTACCGAGAGAATCTGTGCTCTTGTAAACCAACACCTTCAGCCTATTACCCCAGCCTACCCCCCCCCCCCCCTCCCCTATATAAAAGATACCAACCGTTCCTCCACCGATCCTCCACAGTTCCTTTACACTAACATCCCTAATGCCAATGGACTTACCGCTATTGAACACCCTGGATTCCAAACCAACCACCTCCTTCCTAGTCACCATGACCAACTACATCCTCACCCACAATTACTTCTCCTTTGAAGGCATTACCCGCAAACAAATATGGGGTACAGCGATGGGCACCCGTATGGCACCATTCTACACCAATCTATTCATGTGCCATCTACAGAAATATTTCCTAAATCCCATACCCCTCACCTGGCTCAGATTCATTGATGACATTTTTGCTCTCTGTATCGAGGGTGAGGACACCCTATCCACATTCCTCCAGAACCTCACTCCCAGCGGCACCTTACCATCCTGTACCACTACCCTGCTATACTTTCTCTTCCCCATGCCATCCTCCTAGTTACCTTCACACAGTTCCTTCCCCATAATGCCCTACTGCTCGCAGTCTGGCTCTAGTTTCCAGAGACTGTGGTCATGTGGGTGTGAATTGCGTTTGCACGAGTGTGTGCATGTGTCTATGTTGTTTCATTTTGACAAAGGCCTTGTTGTCCGGAAGCTAAATGTGTGATAGTCTTTCCATTGTGTCTTTTGTGACACAGCATCTCCACTATATGATGAGTAGCAACTATCCTTTTCATTAAATTATTACACTCCATCCTGGGTTTTCGATTGTGTAATACAACATTTGTAACAGCTATGTCAGTATGTAGAGTATTGTTGAAAAATAATTTTGTGTATACGATACTAATTCATTCACTCTTTCATTTATCATGTTTCTTAAATCCTATTGATTCGTGAATGATAACCTTTTGGTACGTGGAACAGGTCAAAGTAAATTAAGAAGTGAATCAGCTCTTAAAAATTGCATTAATAATTAACTATCATTGAACAGCTACAAACTCTTTATGCTTACTTTGGCTAAATTTAAGACAGTAACATTAAACAGATGAATCACTCCTTTGAAAAAGCTATCATTTTGTACGTTGCGCTAAGTATCTGATGTTTATCCACTTCAGCTGATTTAATGTTTAAATGACTAAACTGATAATAGTCAAAGAATAATGGATATACACATGCTGTAAGAACAATGAACATGTGGCATGTAAGTATAACAATCCCTGTATCCCCGAAGAGGTTTCTGAAAGATTTTCAGTTATCAGCCTTACACAATATTCTTATTTTATGCTTATGTAGAACAAGCACTTTTTCTGTGAAGTGTTTACAAACATGTGTGTGCAAATGTGCCTCTTGAATGAAGTGACATGTACAAAAACGACAGAGAAAAGAATGTTTGCTGGTACTAAAACGTTAAAAATGCTTTCCTCGGCTTATGTGGAATACGCATTTTACCTCATTCAAGAGAAGAAATATAGCATGTATTACGACAAATTACACCTGATGATGGACCCACAGGGTCCGAAATGCACCATGTATTTAATAAAACAAGAAAAATTGTGACTTAAGGTGTTTTTTAATTCATAGCTCTAGTGTATTGAATACAGTCACATTTGAAACTGCAAAATATCTTGATGAGGCTTTCCTTTCAGTTGCCTTTTAATTCGAAGAAACGAAAAAAAGTTTCAATGTGAAAGATTGGGCGAATATGGCGGATGTGAAATGTCAATAACATAATGTCTGGCCAGATACTTGGTAACAGATAAAGCAATCTGGGGTCTTGGATTGTTATGCAATAAGAACCACTACTGAAAATGCAACAAATCAGGAGATGGCGATGTCAAATTGCTTGTCACAAACATTTCAAGACCTGGATGTAAAGAATTTGGTTCACTGTTTGACGTGGACAAACATACTCATGGTGAACTAATCCTTTACTATAAAAGAATGCAAACAACACTGTATTTGTTGTCAAAAGGTTGTCATTTGACTTTTTTCATGCTGGTGATCCAGGACTCTGCCATTCAGTACTTTGACACTTCATGTGAGAGTCATACTGGAAGCACAAACTTTCATCACCAGCAGTAATCTTTGACCAAAAGGTGAGATCCTATCTGATTACACCCAGTAGTTCAACAGAAATTCTTTTTCTTTCATCTTTCTGTTTGTCTGTTAGTGTGTGAGGGCCAAGTTTTGCATTAAGTTTCAATTTTCCTAAATCTCTGTATAAAATGACGTACATCACAATTCAAATTAAGTTCTTCTGTTATCGCACGCACAATTATGTGAAGGTCTTCTTCCAATAACTGCCTTACATGCTCCATGTCTGCAGTGGTATGTGCTGTAGATAGGTGACCCGCTCTGGGATTGTTTTGCATCGAATCTCTGCCTTCACAAAACCTTTCGTGCCACTCGAAAAGACAACTTCTTGAAAGTGCCTCACCTGGATATGCTTGCTTAATAATTGTACACATTTCACTAGGTGTTTTTCCGAGCTTAATGCAGAACTTAAAAGTTCACTGTTTGCTCAGTCAGCATCCATTGTGTCACCATAACTAGTGCACCGAGAAGCCAAACTGTGTGTTGCTAAGCACAGTCCTGCTACCTAGTGAGATTGTGCTGAAACATGTCCAAAGACATTTCAAGGATGTGTACATACCAGGTAATACAAAAAAAGCATTTGTTCCTTTTTAGTATTGCAAACTCAGAAATAAAAGAAAACCTGTCCTGGTGTCCTGGAACTTTTCTGACAATGGGAGTATGATCTCACAAACTCATTCTAGTGTAATTAAATAAAATATAAATAAAAAAACCATTGGCATTTGCTGTGATCATGTTGGGTCTTTGACTGTGTAGATTATAGGCTTCTGCCAGGAAAAGTAAAATAGTGTGACATTACATGTCTTCCTCTTGCACGGACAGAACCATATCTTAACAATAGGAAAACAGAGATTAGCATTAGCAAATAAGAAAAGTAAAGTGGCATGGCATTCTCGGCTGGGTAAAGTCGAAGGGCAGGTTACATGGCCCAATTCTTGTACAGAGGCAACTAACTACCCTTGGCGAAGTGTGAGAGTTGTGTGGTTAAGGATAACTGATAAGAGTAGGTGACTACAAAATGTGTGTGTGTGTGTGTGTGTGTGTGTGTGTGTGTGTGATAGATAACGAAGGGAGAGGGGAAAGGTGAAGCTCAATGCTGGCACATAGCCTCCTCTAATCGAGTAGCAACAAGGGAGGCCGCTGAGCATATGAGGGGGGACCCAAAAATAACCAGAATTTCTTTCTAGAAAGCATATACTTTATTGTTTTTAAATACAACCTTAATCTCCTTCGAAGTACTCTCAATTAGCATTAATACACTTGTCCAAATGTTCATTCAAGTGTTTGAAGCACCTTTTAAATTCGTCCTCTTTGATACCTGCTAGCACTTTCGTGACATTATGTTTTACGCCTTCCACATCTGCAAAACATTTCCCTCTCAAGTCTCTTTTCATCCTCGGGAATAGGAAGATGTCCGAGGGTGCTATATCCGGCAAATAGGGTGCGCACGTCGAGGTAGTCGTCTTCGTTGAGGCCAAACACTGTAGAACGCTGAGAGCTGTGTGTGCGGGAGCGTAGTCGTGATGCAGGAACCACACGCCAGAATCCCACAAACCCGGACGTTTTTGTGACAAACTTCTGCGAAGCCATTTCATAACCTCCAAATAGAATTGTTGGTTTACTGTCTGGTTTTCAGGGACAAATTTAGAGTGTACAACCCTTTTGATGTCAAGAAAACAGATCAACATAGTTTTCACATTCGATTTCACTTGTCGAGCTTTCTTTGGTCGAGGTGAGCCAGGTGACTTCCATTATGAGGACTGTTACTGTTCATCTGTAATGATTTTGTGAAAAAATGTGGATCATCTTTGAACGCGTCCATTTCGAGACAGGCTCGAATGCGACAATCCCTTTGATCTCCGGTAAGAAACTTCGGCACGAATTTTGCTGCCACTCTTCTCATCCCCAAATCGATAGTCAACATGCCCTGAATTGAGCTCCAGGACAACCCAGACAAGTTCTCGAGTCAGTCGATTGTCCTGTGTCGATCTTCACTGATGAGATCACAGATTTTGTCGACGCTGTCTTTGCTTCGAGCAGTTGAAGGTCGACCGGAACGGGGCTGATCTTCAACCACCATTTCTCCCTTTTTAAACCAAGAAAACCATTCGTACACTTGCGTTTTACTAAGAGCACGGTTTTCGTAGGTTGTCTGAATCATCGCAACAGTTTCTGCTGCGTTCTTGCCCAGCAAGAAACAAAACTTCACTGCTGCACGTCGTTCGCAAGAACTAGCAATTTCCTCATGTCACGTCTGCACTGTATGCACACTCAAAGAACTGCCAAAGAAACCACACTTCTCACTGTTGGGTAACGCCGCGTGGTAGAATGACTTAGCAGAGTTCTTACTACAACCCTCTGGCGGCGCAACCTGCTACTACAAGCACACAATGTGCAGCATTACAATTCCGGTTACTTTTGGGTCCCCCCTCGTAATGTCTCCATCCAACAGACAAATCACCATCACTTGCACTAACTTTGTGAAACACTGTAAGAGGTTTGGAGTTTATTCCAGGACACTGGCACCACCCATCCACCCTCTCTTTGTATAAAGGCAAAGGGAAACCAGTCACAACACGGAGTATATTCAGGCTATCCAAGTACTGGCCACGTCCAACATAGGATAACTTTGGTGATCTAATAAAAGCCAGTGTATTTGATGAGCAAAGCCACAGGTGACAGTGACAAATGATACAACAGGAATAAGATGTTCAGAGTGAGGAAACATCCAATGGGCTGTGACAAATGAGTTTACAAGCCTCGTAGTTGAAAATTCTTCTAGAAATGTGCGCAATTACTTTTGAAGTGCAATTTTCTATTTCTAAAAAACCTGTCCTGGAACTTTTCTGACAAACGAAGTATATTACGTACTTAGTAAAGAAGTGTTCATGGAATCCAATATGAGCTGTTATTGTAAGATCATTCTCAAAAAGGTAGTTACTATTCTGTTGTAAACTGCTTTCCCAACAATTTTTGGGAATACAGGAAGACATGAGGCCAGTCTAAAGTAGAGGTCAGTTCCTTATCTCCCCTTCTGTATATTGGTGGTACTACTGCATACTTCAGGCTTTCAGGAAATACTCCTTGACCCACTGACTGATTGTGAAGGTAATTCAGTGCTGGCCCTGCCAGTCAGCACAAGAATCTAGTACTTTGACTCACATACCACCATTGCCACAAGAGGTACTATTTTTTGTGTCCCTATGATTTTTATGATCTTTCTAACAGATGAGTTGAAAAAAATGAACTATCCATTACCTGTCTAAGTAAATCTGTTGAAATGATTTCACTGGATGATTTTTTTGTCTGTTTCCTGCTGATTTTATGAAAAATTGATTAAATGGAATAGCCACAATTTTAATTTTGTACCTTTTATCTCAATGCTACTGCCCTCAGGGAGTTAAATATTGTAGTATCTACAGTTCTTTATTACAACAAGCAAATGCACAAGAAGTACAAAAGTAGTGACAGAGCATCAGAATTACACAGGCTTGCGCAAACATTAACAGAAGAATAGCTGTATAGGACGAGTCCAATAACGTGCAGCATTCATTGTACAAAATCACAGGACAGACACAGTTGGCAATCAGAACCTCCACTGAGTGTGGCAGAAGCGAGAGAGAGTTAGGCTGCTTTGGCAGTGTGCCACTGGGACCAATCAGCCAGCTGTATCACTGACAGTGGGCAAAGCAGGCACTCTCGTCTCGACCTGTCGCCACCGGCGCAGAATACGAATTCTGTGATAGTGGTCGTGGCGTACGTGAGCGTGCTGCTACATCCCCCTCCTCTGGGGAGTTGGCGGTGTCGTCATTACGGGGTCGGTCGGTCAGCTGTCTGGCCCGGAGGGGCATAAGGCCGGAAGTGACCGGGCGACAGTGAGCCGTGTGTCGGAAGGAACCTGCACGGGGCAGGGGTACGGAAGCCCTGCCGTTGGTAGTGAGGTCGGGGCCACCGGGTGCCCCTGCGGAAGGGGAGTGTCTGGCCAGCCACCGTCAGCCACTGTTGCTGGCACTCGTCTGGGCCAGTGACCAAAGGTACAAGCAGGGGCAGGGTTGCCTGGGGAGTACGTTGAAGTGCACGAGTGCATCTCGAGCTGTGGTGCACAAGAGAGCAGGTGCACAGAGTACATGTCTCTTGGCTGTGGAGGATCTTTGCCAGGCTTCTGCCTTTTTGCGGGCCAGTACTGTAGGTGCTGAGAAATGGAGGCAACACTAAGTAGGTGGACGAGTCCGCCGACAAATTTTTTAACTGTGTCTTGAAGGTGCACACCGTACTCTCAAACTCCCCATTCGTCTGTGAGTGAAATAATGTGAACATCATGTGGGTAATACCATTGTGGGCCCAGAAGTCGGGAAACAATGTCAGAGCGAACTGTGGGCCATTATCGGAGATGATTGTCTGGGGCAACTCAGATTGACCTGGGCGAGAGCCCACACAGTCACTTCCATCTCAGTGAAGAGCATGTGTGTGACATACGGATAATTTGACAGTGCACCAATCTCCACACATCACATAGTATTACAGAAGGGGTTTGGGAAGTTGACGTAGACTCGACCCCGCAGTCCACTCGGTGTGGGCCGTGGAGCAAAACTTCGTGGCCGTGCTGCCTGCTGACCGGTGCACTGTGGGTACTCGTGGACGACCGCCAGTCAGCACTAGCCAGTAGATAAAATGCCGTGTGAGGACCTGCGTGTGGGTCGCACCCTGGTGGCTACAGTGTAGGAGAGCAAGGTTGCGAGCCCACAGAGCCAGAGGAATGACGATGCAGGGGTCATCCGAGTCGGTGTGAAGGAAGAGTGTGCTGTTGACTGTTGCCAGCTGATGATGGAGGAGGAAATAATTGTGAAGCAGACCAGACTGCTTCCTGGGCAGTTGCTCAGACCGACCATTGCACACAAAAAGAACCACCTGTCAGAACACGGGATCTTTCCGGGTGACCTGTACCGTGCAATGATCTGTTACCAGAAGTCTACCCATTGTGTGCTGCAAGTAATCGTCACTCTGAGACAGGGAGCAGAAGCAAAGACTCATGTGAAGCTATTTTAGGAGCACTCTTGACATACAACCTCGAGCAATTGGTTAGAAAACCAACTCGAGATGGGAACATATTAGATATCTTGGCGACAAACAGACCTGATCTTCTTGAGGAGGTTAATCTAGAAGAAGGTATTAGCGACCATAATGTCATTGTGGCTTCTATGTCAGTGGAAGTTAAAAAAAAATCACCAAAGAAACAGCATAGAGTTTTCTTATTTGGGAAAGCAAATAAAAGTGTCATTAATGAATATCTTCATAGTCAGCTCCAAGCATTCACTGGGGGACACAAAGATAATGTGCATCTTTGGTCGGAATTTAAAGGTATTGTCCACCACATGCTAGAGAAATATGTGTCTAGCGAAAATATGGGGGAGGGAAAGGATCCTTCTTGATTCAACAAACATATGTGGAAGTTTCTGAGATAACAGAGATTTTTGCACAGTCGTTAAACGTAGTCACTGCCCCGCAGACAAACAGAAATTATGTGAAATGAAAGCAGCTGTCAAAAGGTCAATGAGAGATTCTTTTAACAAATTTGAAAGCAATATTTTATCTGCATATTCTAAAAATAACCCCAAAAAATTTTGGTCCTACGTAAAATCTATGAATGCTACAAATAACTCAATACCTTCTCTTGCTGATAGTATGGGTAATGTAATGGATGATGATACACAGAAGGCCGAAATTCTACACCTAGCTTTCAAAAACTCGTTTACAGTAGGGGACTGCAGCATCATTCCCCCTTTCAATTATCGAACAAATGCTAAGATGGCTGACATAATGTTTAGTGTATCTGGGATTGTAAAACAGTTAAGATCCTTAGGCGCCAGGAAGGCATCTGGCCCAGACGGTATCCCCGTAAGATTTTATGTTGACTATGCTACAAATGTAGCACCATTCATATCCATCATATACAAGAGATCATTGAAAAAGCAGAAAGTTCCACGGGGCTGGAAGAAGGCCCAGGTCATAGCAATCTATAAAAAGGGTAGATAATTCATTGTAGAAACGTGGAACATATTTTGTGTTCAGACATAATTACCTTTCTAGACTCTGAGAAGCTCATCTGCAGAAACTAACAAGGTTTTAGGAAGCAGCGGGCATGCAAGATACAGCTGGCCCTTTTTGTGCATAATATACAACAGGCTCTAGATACCGGCTTCCAGGTTGATGCCATATTACTTGAATTTCGAAAGGCGTTTGACTCAGTTCCGCACTGTCGCTTGCTCCAAAAAGTGCGCGCTTATGGTCTATCTGATGACATATGTGGTTGGATAGAAAGTTTTCTAACAGACAGGGAGCAGTATGTCGTCCTGAATGGGGAGACTTCAACAGAAACGAGCATAACATCAGGTGTGCCCCAGGGCAGCGTAATAGGCCCGCTACTTTTTATGATTTACATAAACGATCTGGTTGATGGTATTGACAGTGGCATTAGACTGTTTGCGATGATGCTGGAAAGTAGTATCACACGAAAGTTGTGAACAAATCAATGAGGATTTGCAGAAAATAAATGCTTGGTGTAATGTCTGGCAGTTATCACTCAATATTAGTAAGTGTAACCTACTGCATATAACATGGTGAAAATCCCCATGAATGTACGAGTACAAAATAAATGCCCAGTCTTTGGAAGTGGTAACATCTGTCAAGTATCTGGGTGTGACTATTCGAAATGATCTCAAATGGAACAATCAGATTACACAAGTAACGGGTACGGTGAACTCTAGATTGCGGTTTATTGGTAGAATCCTGAAGCGATGCAGTACTTCAATGAAGGAAATTGCTTACAGTACTTTAGTTCATCCAGTATTAGAGTATTGTTCGTCTGTATGGGATCCTTACCAGTTGAGTCTGATTCAAGAGATTTAGAAGGTCCAAAGAAGAGCGGCAAGATTCATGACTGGTACATTTAGCCATCGCGAGAGCATTACAAATCTCATAGAAAGTTTTAAACGGGACACGTGCAGATAGACGACACGCTAAACGGAAGGGACTGCTCTCTAAATTCCAAAATCCGATCTTCTCTGAGGATGTAGAGCATATATTATTACCACCAACTTTCAAATCGTGCAGTGATCACCATTCAAAGATAAGGGAAATTAGAGCTCGTACTGGGGTGTTCAGACAGTCATTATACCCTCGTGTGATCTGCGAGTGGAACAAAGAGGGGGAAATATGACTTTGGCGCGAATAGTACCCTCTGCCACACACCGCTTGGTGACTCGTGGAGTATATATGTAGATATAGATGTAGACTACTTCACCTCTGTCAAAGGCTTGGTCAAGTCCCACGAATGAGCAGTACAGTACGTCTGCATTACCATGCTGCCCTGCTTACTGCTTAGCTATCAAACTTTAAAATGTATGACAAAATTGATGACCCCCCAAGTGTGAGATGCGTAGTGTTATCCATTTTTTAAATGCACAAAAAGTCGAGCCCATCTATATTTATAGTCAGATAACTGAGCTTTACAGTTATGTGATGAACAAAGTGTCAGTTCAGAAGTGATGTATCATGTTAAATGGCGGACAGGAAAAGGTTCTCAGTGAAGATCTGTTGGGCCTGATGTCATTGGTGATTGACGGACTCAGAGCAAGGAATCTAGGGATATGTGCATTTCACAATTAGTGGACTGCACTCATTCTTTCCAAACATTTCAAGAACTGTGTTGTACGGGTTTGTTACTGCAGATCTGGGCTCTTGTCTCTATCCCACTGCAGCCACCTGACGCCCGAATGTGATGTACTGTACAGTGGGGTGAGCAAGAGCTTCTCGAAATACTGTTTTGACACTGGGAACACGCTTTGTTCATCACGTCAGTGTGCATGGTTTCTAACCTGAAGCTGTTACCAGAGATCTCTTTGCTCTGAACATTTTTATGTTGTGATTTACAATTGAATTGTAAATGAATGTAACATATTAGTATTTCATTAAAGAAGTGGTATAGTGCTATTTGATTATTAACTTTACTGTTGTGTGTTAACTTCCTTTACCATTAAAGCTGGTACTGTCAAATTTAAGTACATTTGCAGCTGACCTACTATTCTTCTACGTGATTGGCACGATTAAATTGAAAAACAAAAATCATTACCTTCATTTCATAGCAATTCCTCATGCGTTTAGGTTCATTCATTTTGATTTTGAGGCATATATATAGCTGTGGAATGACAATATGAAAATTTTGTTAAAATAATATTGAATGTGTGAGGTGGATATATTATGTATCCATATAACATGCTATTTTTCACGTAGAATAATGTGTTTTGCCAAACAAGATTTCAAAACACATTGGGCAGATGTGTCCATCTCCCCACTGCTCTTCCCTCACTCAACATCTCATGAATAGGAGGTCTCTAGTTGTCGCTCCAGTGTAAAGTGCTTCACACTCGGGCATTAGGCAACCGCAGTGGGGAACGGCGAGTGACAAATGACCGGTGTGCGTGAAAGTTTAAAAGCTGTACTTTCAGAGCACTGTACCTGCCTCCTGTCAGAATTATGGTCCAAATTTTCATGTGAGATCAATATCTGGGGCTTATGTCTTGCAAGTGTGTGTTTTTCTTATTAAAATATGATGTCAGGTTGGTGCTGTTTCCTTATAGGAAAACAAACTGAGATACAGTTAGGAAGCTATGCTGTGAAAAATGAGTCGGTATTCTGTTATGAGCCATTTTTGTGATAATTCTCTAAAAATCTTTAAGCTGGGAATATTGATCACAGTCTCACATTACATTTATTCACCTATGAAATTTGTTATAGACAAGCCTTTTGAGTTTGAGAGTAACAGAAAGATTCACAAGTGTGACACTAGAAGGAAAAATGATCTGCATTGCCCCTTAATAAATCTAGCTCTGGTACAGAAAGGGGTGAAATACACAGCCATAAAACTGTGTGACAGTCTACCCATGGAAATAAAATGTACATAGATTGAAGATAGGTTTTCTTAACAGCTCCTTCCACTCTATGGAGGAATCCTTGGGGCAGGGGAGGGGGGAAGGAGGTGTAAGTGCCCAGCGTGTAGTCATATAAACAATTTTTTCACATATGCTCTTTGTTTGTTCTGTTGTCACATTCAGCACCATAATATTCCTTGCGAATATGATCAGAGGAACAAGGTGGCAACTAAGATATGAAATAGATCTGTAGTTGAAGTGATATGCTTATCTCTGTTTTCATTGTTCTGTACCAGTACCAAATTTTTATGTCCGTCTGAGAATATTACTTAAGAATTAAATTTTCACTATGCAGTGGAGTGTGCACTGGTATGAAACTTCCTGGCAGATTAAATCTGTGTGCCAGACCGAGACTTGATCTTGGGACATTTACCTTTTGCAGGCAAGTGCTCTACCACTGAGCTACCCAAGCACAACTCATGACCCATCCTCACAGCTTCAATTCGCCACTACCTCGTATCCTACCTTCAAAACTTCACAGAATCTCATCTGCGAACCTTACAGAACTAGCACTCCTTGAAGAAAGGGTACTGCGGAGCATGGCTTAGCCACAGCCTGGGGGATGTTTCCAGAAGATTTGCAGAAGAGCTTCTGTGATGTTTGGAAGGTAGGAGATGAGGTACTGGCAGAATTGATACTGAAAGGATAGGTTGTGAGTCGTGCTTGGGTAGCTCAGTTGGTAGAGCACCTGCCCGCAAAAGCCAAAGGTCCCGAGTTCGAGTCTCGGTCCGGCACACAGTTTTAATCTGCCAGGAAGTTTCAATATTACTTGAGTCATTGACTGAGCGCTTGGTGGGTCTATTATGTCAACAAGATTTTCATATTCTGCTAGAAACACCATTGTGCACAGAAGAATTGTCATGCTTTAGTAATAAAATAATTAATTTTTAATTGCCATAGAAGTTTTATTGTCTTTTTTTTCTTTTGATCTGAATTTTGTTGATATTTTTGATGCTTTCCATAAGAAATTCAAAGGGGTGAAGTAACAGGTGAGAAAATTTTGAAGGGGTCAAGATAGAAGGTGAAAAAATCCACATCTCGCATTTGCCGATGACGTGGACTAGTTTCCAGATCGACAGAAGAACTGATGTGGATAGCTGACAGCATGGAGGTGGCAGCAAACAATATCAGTCTCCTTGTGAATGAACTGAAAACTGAGTATCTGATGAAGAGCAGGACTCACGGTTATTCAAGAGACTCACTCTAGCTGGTAGCAGTTGCGACTAATTTTAAATATATGGGAGAAATCTTTACACAAGACACATCACGTGAGGCAGAAATCGGTGCGAGGATCCGAGCTGCAAACTGATTGTATTTCAGCCTGAACCAGCTTTTTAAGCTGCACAGTCTCTCAATGAATTTCAAACTCCAGCTGTACGAAGCACTGATCCAATGCGTTGGGTGATATGGCTGCATAATTTGGAGTGCCCAGAAAAAAGACTTAATCATCTTCTCATTTTCAAGCAGAAAGCCTTAAGATCTGGTACAAGATAAGATCAGTGGGGAATGGAAGATCTTGCATAACTGGGAGTTGCGCTAGAGCTATAACAGATCAAATATTGTAAGCCTGATGAGAACCAAACAGTTCATATGGGCAGAGCATGTCACTCAGACAGATAAACACATATGGCCTTTGAAATCCCTTTCTTTTATTCCCCACTAGAGACACAAAAGAAAAAAATGGAGGAAAGGAACCCTTGAGGACTTTCTGCAGCTAGGAATATATGGTGATTGATGACAGAAAGCAGGGAATACCATCCGATGGCAGAATACTCGGTAGTTACGCTTGGCCCTCTGTACACATTGCATAGAGTAAAATAAGGGAAGTGCCTGATGGAATAAATGTTATAATAATATAATTCACCGGTACTTAGTTGCATTTTACCATGTGCAATATATGCTGCTGCTGTGTGAAACTAATCAATGAAATCAGTTGCTTTTATTCCTGCTCACAACTCATAGCCACACTTTACCGCACAAATGCGAGATACAATAAATGACGGAATGCACTTAGTTCACTTCACTGTGTAACACTAGTCTGCACTTTGGAACTCAGTTTGTAGCAAAGTGTCGTCAACAGCACAAGCACCGATAAACCCAGCAGGGTCTTCGAGAGAATGTATTCAGCAAATTGCAATGATAAATAGCCCAGATTTATTATCGTTAGAGTGCTGATTCTGCTTCAGTGGCCTTCCTTAACCCAGGGTATGAGGTGATTGGATACACTCACATAGCAAAAAGTGGTTTGTTGTATTTACACTCTTTATTGACAATAACTACATACACAAAAATTATGTGTGACTGACAACTGCACACTTAATAATGACAAGTTTAGGGAAACAGTACAACACAGCTATTAACTGTCCAAGTACAGAGCCCTATCACCGAATGCCGAATGCACATTGGCGTGGAGTCGGTACAACAGGAGAACATTTGTGTGTAGTGGATAAGATGCAAATGGATGAGGCACCACTGGCAGCAGCCCGGCTCGTTCATGTTTGCCGGCCGCAGGCAACGTCGGCACGCTCACTTCGCCCGGTCGTCACTGGCACTGTGGTGGCGGATTACGTGGGCACGCTACCACAACCCTCACCTCTTCTGCAAATCTAGCATCACAGGTGTCGGTGCACAGAAAGGGAGAACCTCGCCGAACCGACTGTTGTCGGTAGAAGGTCGGTGCGGGTGAGGAAGTCACCCGATCCACTCGGGCGATCCGATGTCGACGACAGCAGTGGTGGCGACGGTGGAGCGGCGGCTACACGGCGACAGTGTCAGCTTCCCTCGGCTCGTCGGATCTGAAGAGGCGTCACCCTTGCACGGACTGGTTGTAAGCTGCCTCTGGCCTAGTGGTGTGTACGGACGGAAGTGGCCTGGAAATGGTGTGCCGGCTGTGACGGTGACCCCAAACGTGCTGATCGTGTGGCAGCGAGAGATGGAGGCAGTGAAGACAGAGGAATGCCTGACCGGTGCTCCAGTGAGCGTCGGGCATCCAGGTAGCTGTCATCGGACGTCAGTCGAGTGTCCGGGGAAGGCAGCGGTTCCGTGTCGACACTGTCAGTGCCCACCACCACATCCGGGAAAGGGGCCTCCGCGGTGCCCTGCCCTCGGGAGAGGGCGGTGCCTGCACGAGGGCTCTCCGACAGTGTCCGCTGCAGCTGTGGTGGCTCATTGCCCCACCGAGGGCACAGTCGATTCCAATGGTAGGAGAGTGATGCCCCGCCAGCGTCTACGGTGAACATTTACCGGCTGTGCATCTCCTGTACTGTAACTGGCACCTGTCCCAGCCACCGACAAAGGTGTGCACTCGTATTGGATCGCCCACGGCATATCGTGAAGGGCACAGTCGTGCCACAGGATGGAGCAGGTGTAGCAGCGTCTGGAGTTTTTGGCTACGGAGAACCTCTATTGTGTTGTGTCTGTTCAGTGGGTCGGTCCTGTAGGTGTTTAGGAACAGAGACAATGCTTTATCAGCTCACGAGTCCTCCGAGCACTTTGCTGATCACGTCTTAAATGTACGCACCGTGTGTTCCACCTCACCAATCAATTGGGGGTAAACTGGTGCAGACGGGAGGTGAATAACACTGTTCCAGGTACAGAAATTGAGGAACAATACTGAGGCAAACTGTGGGCTGTTATTGGAGCTGATCATCCGTGGCAATTCTTTGATTGAAAAAGTCTGCGTTAGAGCCTGCACGATAGCATCTGCCGAGGTGGAGCACAAGTGCGTGGCGTTTGGGTAATTTGACTGTGCATCCACCACTACAAACCGTATGGAATGACAGAAAGGATCCACAAAATCGATGTGACTGGGCGTGGGCCACAAAGCAAAAGTTCGTGGGGGAGCTGCTTGGCACACAGCACACTGTTTGCACCTGTGGACAAGATTCTCTATCACTGAATCAGAGCTGGGTAAGTAGACAACACATCTTGCCAGCATTTTCGTGTGGATTATGACCCAGTGGCCACTGTGTAGAAGCACAAGAATCAGAGACCACAGAACCGGTGGGATGACGACGTGAACTTCGTCCGAACCCGTACTGAGGGGAAGTGTTCCGTCGACTGCTGGCAGCCGATTATGGAGAGGGAAAAAATGCAGAATGGGCCCAACGCCTTAGTGGGCAACCATTTGGGCCAATGTTTTGACACAAAATGGAACACCTGACGGAGCACTGGATCTTGCTGAGTGGTTTTCTCTATGAACTTTGCTGTGACTGGGAGCCTATTTGATGCCTGCTGCACACTATCATCGATCTGGAAATGCACAACTTCTGTTTTGTTGAATTCTGGGGCAGGACGAGTGGGTAAACGTGGCAGCACATCTGCATTGACATGACGAGCAGTGGGATGACAGTGATCTTGTACAGGTACCCACTCAAAAATAAAGCCCACCACTGAAGTCTTTGTATAATCTTGTCAGGAAGCAAGAAAGGGGACCGAACAGTGCCACAAGCAGTTTACGTTGGTGATGAGATGGAATTTGTTTCCATAAAGGAAAATGTGGAACTTGCGGACCACACAGATTATCGTTAATGCTTCCTTTTCTATTTGTGAATAATTGCATTGAGCAGCTGTCAATGTCTTTGAAGCACATGCCAGATATTGTTCAGTTCCATCAGTTTCCCTGTGAGACAAAACCTCCCCACATCCGAACTGGGGCACCTCTGTGGCAAGAACCAGCTGTTTACCCGATGTATAGGTACTGAGATGTGGGGAAGACATTACCAATGACTTGACATTGGTGAGCTTCTTGTTGCAGTCCATTTACCAGAGAAAAAGGAACAGGAACACCTTTCTTCCTCAAGTTTTTGAGGGATGAATGACATTTGCCACATTGGGGATAAGTTTTGAATAGTAACTGACTTCTCCCAAAAATGCTTGGGGTTCTTTCAGGTTTTGTGGCTCAGGAAGCTGCCAAATGATGCTGCATAGTACGAATGCTGTCCAAATGGCCCACATATCCTACCTCTGCCTGAAAAAATTTTGACTTCCGGAGGTTACTCTTGCAGTTTAGTGAAAACAGTCTGAAGGTCGTCAAGATGTCCCTGCATTAGGACACTGTGATGATAATGTCATCTAGAGAATTTTCACAACAGGGGATGTAGCATATTAACAGTTCTAATAATCACTGAAACCTAGCAGGGCGCTTGGGATGCAAAAGGCAAGCACATGTAATGGTATAACTTAAATGGAACATTGATAACAATAATCTGTCAGGAAGTGAAATCCAGACAAATCTGTATACATGCCTCCAACCAATCAATTTTTGAAAGACATTTGCCACCCACCAGTTCTGCAGGGATTTCATCAATCTGTGGGATTAGATAAGAATCCAGTACTGACTGAGCATTAATGGTGGATTTGAAATCTCCAAACAAATGCAGTGTCCCTGAAATTTTGCGAATGACAACCGATGGCATAGCCCATTGGCTAGAGGTGATGGGTTTAATGACATCCAAGTCCTGCAACCTATCAAGTTCCTCCCCGACTGCCGATCGCAGGGCAAAGGGGAGAAGCCGAGCTCGATAAAATTTTGATGCGGCCATCGCTTCGGGGTGATTTGTGCCTCTAAATCCTTTGCCGCCCCCAAACCTGGCAGAAACAGGGAACCAAACTCACGGCAGAGGTTGTCCAGTTCCTGGAATGGAACAGAGGCCAGAAACAAGATGTACCATGTCTCGAATTTAAAACCCAAAGACTGTGAATGAATTGAGACGAAAAATATTGTCTGACATCGCACTGTCCATAGCCAAAACTGTGATCACCCTTATGTTAAGTTGATACTCAATGTCTATAGTGAATGTACAGGAACAGGCTGGTTTCCATATCAGACCAAATGACGATTTGTGAGGGAGAGAGCAGTTAACCCAGATGATGATATGTTTCCAGATTTATGAGGGACATAGCGAACCGAGTGTTGATCTGGTTGTTGCTGGATAAACAGCTCAATGTAAATCATGCTGGTGATGTTGAGCTCGTGGCCACAGACAGGCATAACACTCCGCACTTCCGTGAACTCCACATCTGTGGCTGAGGCCCAACTGTGATGAAAACTAATACAGGCCACAGCCACAAGGTGTTGTCTACTGTAAGCAGTTCAAACAGTGCACCTACGTGAGTGGCAGTGCTGGCACTGTACACGGAAACAGTCAGGATGCAACACGAAACCACGGTGGATAACAGCAATGTCCGATTGTGACCTGAACAAATTAAAGGAACAAATAAAAGTTGTCAAGGAATGCTGCCGATGTTGTGCCAATGACCACACTGATGCAATGTCCGTGACATCCTCAGACTGTTCAGATGTAGCTCGTGATAGTTCGAAAGCCTTATCAATAGCCAAAACCTCGTCTTCCATTGGATCTTCTAATTGCAATGCCTTCTGACAGACCTCTCCATCTGGGGCAGAGTGAACAATGACATCGCATCGAAGTGGTGGCAGTGAACAGACACAAACTTACACTTCTTACTTAGCTGACAGAGGTTGGCTACCTACACTCAATAGGATTGGCCTGGTCCTTTTGCCATTGGTGGAACTTCACACAGGAAACCATCACGTTGGTGTGCTGTTTTGAAATAAAAAGAAGATGTGGTAAGATATCTCAATAATTTTATTTTTACATGAAAGCCTGTATCTTAATCCACACACTGACGCCATTACAGTCTGATTCTTCCTTGTTAACATTGTGTACTGAGTGTTTAAGATGCCTCCGATAATCGTGAGTCCCGCCGACTGTGAAGTATGGGCTGTTATGAGATTTGTGCAGTTTACGGAGAAAACATTATGAGTGATGGGATGGTAAGAAAGTGGGTGAGAGCATTTAAAGATGGCTGCACAAACATGCACAATGTTGTTAATGAAAGTTTGGTGCAGGAAGTGGTCAATAGGGTGAGAGAAAACAGACGCTTTACAATTTCCTCCTTGCGGGATGACTTTCCTAATGTCTCTCATAGTGTTTTGTATGGCATTGTGACCGAGCACTTAAATTACCGAAAATTGTGCGCACGTTGGTTACCGAACATGTTGACGGATGTGCACAAAACCAAATGTTTTGACAGTGCATTGGCTTTCCTTGAGCAGTACCACAATGATTGTGACGATTTCTTAATCCAAAGTGTTACAGGCGATGAAACATGGGTGGCCTACATCACACCAGAATCATAGCAACAGTCCACAGAAGTTGAGCAAGGACATCGTTTTGCTGCAAGACAATGCCCGTCCGCATGTGGCGAATCAGACCAAAGATCTCATAACATCATTTCGATGGGAAACTGTAGATCATCCTCTGTACAGCCCCGATCTTGCATCCAGTGACTACCATCTGTTCCTGCACTTGAAGAAACACCTGGACGGTCAGTATCTTCAAGACGATGACGAAGTCAAAACGGTGGTGATGCAGTGATTAACATGTCAGGTGGCCGACTTCTATGAGGAGGGTATTCAAAAACTGGTACAATATCATGACAAGTACCTCAATATTGACAGAAATTATGTAGAAAAGTAGATTGAGGTACAGGCTTTCATGTAAAAATAAAATTATTGAAATATCTTAGCACTTTTTTTTAATTTCAAAATGGTACTTACTTAAAAAACACATCTCGTACATGTTTCAGAAAATGACTATACCGCTGGATCTCTCAATGGGGCAAATTTTTGAATCCAATGAAACATTTCAGGCACAATCCACGACAAGAAAAAAGCATTTTGCAATTGATCCTCTAATGAAATGCTGCTACAGATGTCACATGTAAGAGTCCCAATCTTCCTTTGCTTCTTGGAATGGTGGATATGCCAGGAGGTGGACTGGTGTGAAGATGTCAGTGGCTGGGAGGCAGTGCTTCCAGTGAATGTGTAAATAATTGGTGAAAACAACTCTAACTGCTGTTCTTATTCAAGCTACTGCTGTTGTTGCAGCAGCTGAACCAATGAAGGATCCATTTCACTCTTGAAAGGCACATCCAGAATGAACTACTTTGTCAACAGGACAAGAAACAATTAGCGACGAGAAATAATTAATGGTAGCATTACATAGTGATCGTGTGCTGTAATGTGACAGGGTTTCTTAGTTGTCCCATTTCACTATTAATCACTACTTTGAACTCTCAAACTAATCTTTAATTGTGTAGTATGCTTTATTTATGAAGTGTATTTTAGTTGACTTTTTAAACAGATGTATTTCCATACTCTTTTTCCATTGCCTTGGTCAATTACAGTTTTATTCCCTAATAGAAAAGAAAATTCTGTTTTGAGTGTTTTGTTTGTTTTTCCTTCGTAAATGAAAGTCCAGACTAGTTCTTATTCTGTGATTATACAGGGTGGTCCATTGATAGTGACCGGGCCAAATATCTCACGAAATAAGCACCAAACGAAAAAACTACAAAGAACGAAACTCGTCTAGCTTGAAGGGGGAAACCAGAAGGTGCTATGGTTGACTTGCTAGATGGTGTTGGCATAGGTCAAACAGATATCAACTGATTTTTTAAAAAATAGAAACCCCCATTTTTTATTACATATTCATGTTTGCTGGATTGTTACATTATTTAAGGAAACAGGAAGTGTTCAGTCACATGTGAAACGTCAACCACAACCTGCAACAAATGATGATGCCCAAGTAGGTGTTTTAGCTGCTGTTGCAGCTAATCCTCACATCAGTAGTAGACAAACTGTGCGAGAATCGGGAATCTCAAAAACGTCGGTGTTGAGAATGCTACATCAACATCGATTGCACCCAGACCATATTTGTATGCACCAGGAATTGCAAGGCGACAACTTTGAACATTGTGTACAGTTCTGCTGCTGGGCACAAGAGAAATTATGGGACAGTGACAGATTTTTTGCATGCATTCTATTTAGCGATGAAGCGTCATTCACCAACAGCGGTAATGTAAACTGGCATAATATTCACTATTGGGAACGGAAAATCCACAATGTGACTCACCTGTTGTGAGGTTGAGGTAAGACAAAAGTGAAGAGGAAGCACCAGAGAGAGTAGGAGGGCAACAATAATAAATGATGTCCTATAAAGAATGCAATTATTGAAATGTCCACTGTATCCGTTCTAGTAATTTGACAGCACTAAACATTGCACAATTTTCAACTGTTTACTTTGTGGTTAGTAATGGATCACTTCATGACAGAATGGTGCATTATCATAGTGAAATGTAGTGAATGTTGTGCAGAGACTGTTCACAAACTCTGTGGAATGAGTGGTCAACTTAATGCATTGAATAAGTTGACTGTGATGAAACTGAGTGCTAAATTTGATAACACTTGTTCAGTTGTGAACATTAAACCCTTGGGGCCTCCTCAGGTTAGTCATTCTACAGAAAACATTGATATCTTAGGCAATAATATTTTTTTAAGTCCAGTGAAATCCATTTACCAATGTCTGCAAAAGTAGGATATCCCAAGAACTGGCATGAAATGAATTCTGAAAGAAGATCTGCACCTTTGGGCCTATTAAAATCAAACTGATATAAGAACTGATGTCAAATAATCACAAAAAGTGCTGAGCATTTGCCTGTCAGTTACTTGAGAAACGAAGAGCGGACAATAGTTTCATCGACAACATGATGTTTGATGATGAGGCATTTTTTATTGAAAGGCTTCCTAAGAGTTAGGAGCACAGAAAACGCTCCATTAATTGTAGAGAAGCATCCAAAATGAGTGACTGTATGGAATGGCATGTGGGCTGAGGGCCGGAAATGCATTAAAAATAAGTGGCGAATGCTACTGCAGTATGTTAAGTGTGTTTCTGTGGTCTGAACTGGATTGTTTGAATGCTGATGAGTTTTGGATTAAAAAATATGGCTCAGCTTGTCTCACAACAGTAGCAGAAACGGACTTGTTATGAGAGAGGTTCGCTAGCTGGATTATTTCTGGCAATGGTGACATGAATTGGCTACACAGATCTTGGGATCAGATACCATGTGCCATCTTTCTGTGGGGATATTTGAAATCCCGTAAGTACATCAACAAACCACAATCACTTCCAGAGCTCACAGCTGGGATTCGGTGTGTAATTTCAAAATCAGAGGTGCGAGTATGCTGAAAAGTATGGGAAATTTCTTCAAAAGAACAACAGTGTGATTGCAGAGTTGTGGAGAGCCTTTGAGTAATATCATATTTCATACATAATCAAAGGCATCATATACTGCGATAAGATGTAAATTACATAACTTCATCATTAAATTAGAATTTTATGGTGCACTAAAAACCTGCACTCTTTATGGGACACCCTTTGTATTAGTAAGCATTGAGTTGGCAGGTGATATTAGGGTAGGATGAAAAATAAAGATGTATAGAGGAAGAGAAGTGAAGCACAAAATGAATATTGCATTACAACTGGGAGGAAATCAGAAAATGATATTGTGAAAAACAAAGAATGTGTGTGTGTGTGTGTGTGTGTGTGTGTGAGAGAGAGAGAGAGAGGGGGGGGGGGGCGGGGGGAGAGAAAGGAAATCAAGGAACGAAAGGAAAAAGAAAATTGCCAAATGTATAAATAAATAAAATGTTTTGTAATCAATAATTTAAAAAAGGTGTGTCAAGGATTGAGTGTTAACAGGCGTTAAATCCAGGAGGGTGGCAGGATGCATAGATATGTTGGAGAGCAAGCTCCCTTATCTAAGTTCAGAGAAACTAATATCAGGTCAGAACAGGCAGATAGCCCCCTGTGTTTGTAACATTCACACAGCTTCCCTAAGTCATGCTATAGTGCAAGCTAAGCAACTGACAAGGGAACCTCCCCATCGCAACCCCCTCAGATTTAGTTATAAGTTGGCACAGTGGATAGGCCTTGAAAAACTGAACACAGATCAATCGAGAAAACAGGAAGAAGTTGTGTGGAACTATGAAAAAAATAGGCAAAATATACAAACTGAGTAGTCCGTGCGCAAGATACGCAACATCAAGGATAGTGTGAGCTCAGGAGCGCCGTGGTCCCGTGGTTAGCGTGAACAGCTGCGGAACGAGAGGTCATTGGTTCAAGTCTTGCCTCGAGTGAAAAGTTTAATTTTTTATTTTCAGACAGTTATCAAAGTTCAGGCACTCACACATAATCAACTTCGCTCTCCAAAATTCAGGGACGTGTTCAGATTTGCTTGGACACATGCAGGATTTGACGGTCTACACGCGGAAAAATTTGAAAATGTTAAAAACATATGTTTTGACAGAGCACAGGGAAAACTGTGTGACTCTGAAACTGTTGCATTCATTTGTTGCAGTTTATGTGACAAACTCTTATGTTTTCATCACTTTTTTGGGAGTGATTATCACATCCACAAGAAAACCTAAATCGGGCAAGGTAGAAGAATCTTTTTAGCCATTCGCCAAGTGTACAAGTTAGGTGGGTCGACAGCATATTCCTGTCATGTGATGCACATGCCGTCACCAGTGTCGTATAGAATATATCAGACGTGTTTTCCTGTGGAGCAATCGGTTGACCTATGACGTTGCGATCAAATGTTTTCAGTTCCCATTGGAGAGGCACGTCCTCTCGTCTAATAATCACATGGTTTTGCAGCGCGGTCGCAAAACGCAGACACTAAACTTATTGCAGTGAACAGAGACATCAATGAACGAATGGACAGATCATAACTTTGCGAAAATAAAGAAATTAAACTTTTCACTCGAGGGAAGACTTGAACCAAGAACCTCCCATTCCGCAGCTGCTCACGCTAATCACGGGACCACAGCACTCCTGAGCTCACACTATCCTTGATGTTGCCTATCTTGTGCATGGACTACTCAGTTTGTATATTTTGCTTATTTTTTTCATAGTTCCACACAACTTCTTCCTGTTTTCTCAGTTGATCTGTGTTCAGTTTTTCAAGGCCTATCCACTGTGTCAACTTATAACTAAATCTGAGGGGGGTGCGATGGGGAGATTCCCTTGTGAGATCTGAGTGTCCTTAAGCCAGAATGTTCCATCTCCATTCATGTGCTCAATGTGTTTAGCAGTGGTAATTCCAATATAAAACAGCATGCGGTGAGCACATCTAAGTCGGTAAACATAAAGTGTGGTTTCATATGTTGCTCTGCCTTTGATGCTATAGGATTTACCAGTGGTGGCACTGGGATGAAAGGTAGTGGATGGGTGCATGGGAAAAGCTTTACTGTGGGGATGGTTGTAGTGGTAGTGGTAATGGTTTGGGAATGTCATACAATTTGGAAAGGACGTTAGGAGGGTGGTTGAAGACTGCAGTAGACTATAATGGGACACTATCAGGGGGAAAGGATATCATTCATTGTGAAGTGTTACCAACCTGGATTTATACCTCTGAAGTCTTGTTGAAATTCCTCTCGAATAGTCCTGCAGTTATTGTATATTGTGACAAGTTGTTAAATAACAAATACGACATAGCAGTAATTAATTTGCAATCTTCCATTTTTATTAAAACACATAACATTATATTGACCAGCTTGTATCCATGAGTTCAGGCAGTTTACATCACAGGTCAGTTCTCCACCTAAACTAAGACTGTTTTAGTATAGATTTTTTAAAGTGGTAACATATTTTATTACACTTTAACTATCAAGTTCTGACTGACATATAGTATGACATTTCTGCATGTTACATGGTCACTGAATACTTTTACTGTTCAACTTCAACTTTGACAGATACTGTTACTGTGCTAAATAAAACATAGAAACTGTATATTCTAATAGCTTAATTTTCATTTTGACAGCTTGATCACAGACTGCCTACATGATATTTGTGTAATGACTAATTGCAAGTTACATGATGTTTACATTTTGATATCTAACCCTGCACTGACTGAGTCTTTGTATGACATGCCTATTTATAGACACACTTAATACCAGAATCAGAAAATGGTAAGATACGTGCTTATAACATAGAAAGTAGTGGGGGGGGGGGGGGGGGGGGAAGGCAAAGACAAAAGACACTGTAGACAATGAAATAAGTTTGTTTAACTAATAGTTGTGTGAGTCGGAAATTGCTAAAATTTAGATATGTAAAATCAGGGAATGACAACCACCCACCTATAGCAGAGTGATTTATGAAGCATAGAAACACATAACGGAAATCTTCCTGTTTTTCTAGCAAAACTACTCACATTCACAGACATCCAAATGCACACTCCTTTGACTGTGGCCCTGTTTTGTGGGAAAGTGATATTGACAGAAACAGGATTCTCAAAATTTGTTGGCAAAATCTTGAGAAAGTGAAATTTTGTAATTTGAATAATTAATGAACTAACAAGTTCTTTTACTGAAAATAGGCATTTTTGGAATAAATAAAAATCAAGGCTACAAAACTTTGGCATTTAATTTTGGAAATAATCCCAATTTAAAATTTGACCTTTCTGGAACATGAAAATTTTGAATACTAATAACTTTTGAAATATGAAGTTTTGGGAAAAAATATAGTATTTGTCAAAAGAGTAAGGATTCTGAATGATACATACCAGTTTTGAAACAAACAACTAATTGCTCCAGAATGAGATTTTCACTCTGCAGTGGAGTGTGCGCTGATATGAAACTTTCTGGCAGATTAAAACTGTGTGCTGGACCGAGACTCGAACTCGGGACCTTTGCCTTTCACGGGCCAGTGCTCTACCATCCAAGATACCCAAGCACGCCCCTTCCTCACAGCTTTACTTCTGCCAGTACCTCGTCTCCTACTTTCCAAACTTTACAGAATCTGCCAGAAAGTTTCAACTAATTGCACATTGAAAATTTCAGCTTCATGTTTTTTGCATATGTAGTGAATCACTAATATTCTTTAAATAAAATTTTCCCAGTTGAACAAATTATATTATTTTCGGTGGTGGTGAGAACACTATCTACTCAATAACAAATTTCAGAGTACTCCATTCTATGTTGGTTGATTGTGAAAGAATTTTGGTTACTGTTGCTTATTAATTCTGGCTTTCTGTATTGCAAACCAGTATCAGAATAACTGTGTGTGTATTGCAACTGCAGACTTCTTCATCACTATGTCCTCTTCCGTGCTAGCTAAACTGTTACTTTAACACTTGATCTGAATGACATCAACTTCTTTTTGTAAAATATACATATACTAAATTTTTAGTTACAATACTATTCATTTACAGAATTGGACAATTCTGCGCAATCAGTCTGTCTGTGTACAGACCTGTCAAATGGCTGCTTCTTCATGAGTATAAGTGCGAGACAAATCTTGCACTGTTTGATAAAGAAAACCCAACATCACTCAACTAGATCCCATTGTAAATGTTCTGTTGCCCACTTTCAATGTGCGCCATGGTGCATGATGTGTGATTGTCATGATCTTTGCTATTCCATGGCTTGGGTTGCATTTCCTTGGTGGGATGATATGGGGACAGGGTAACCTGCCCAACACAGTGGGCAGAAAGACTGCCCTTGTCATTATTTGTTGCAGACATGCTACATCTACCTGTATCAGGAACAAAATTTGCACACATTAGGTGAATCAGTATTTTTGCTTAATTAATAAGAAAAACACCTGCTAAAGTCACGACTATTATTCATCAGCCACAGAGACATGGGTCAACACATCACTTCCCCAGAATGTTATGTTACACCATAATTTTTATGAAATATAGCACGAATAAGAAATTAGGTACTTTGTGTAACTATCATATATGTATGATGTGTAGAATGTAAAAAGAAAAAGAATTATATATTTAAGGAGTAAGATTATAGTAAGTGGAGCTGTCCCACCTACCAACATCAGAAGTGCTGATGAAGGAAATTTCTAGCATCAGTATAGTAATGTACTGAGACATCCAGAGTGTAGGTTGTACTGTGTACCAAGGAATGTACTTTTGTGTTTTTCAGAAACAAGAGCTGCATTAATCAGAGGGTGAGAGGAGGACACTGCTAGGAAATTTGTTCACAAACAAGTCTACGGGGTTGTTTCGTTAAAGGAAATTGGGGGTGAGGCTGTTGTCAAAGTTGTTGAGGGTTTCAGTGGCAGAGCAGATATGTTTGCTGCAGATGCCTAAGCTGTAGGGACAGGAGTATTTGATATGGAAGGGGTGTCAGCAGTCAAAGGGAACATTTACAATGGAGCCTAGGTCCGTGGTGTTCGGTTCTCTTTACCAAAGAGTGTAGGATTTGTCTCATAGTTTATGTTCATCTTAGAATAATGTGGGTACATCTCAGGCATGCAGTTCCACAGGTTTTGCACAGATCTGGTCTGTCAGGTTGCGTGTTGGGATCACTTACCTGGTGCCAGATTGCTCTAAGCACTGTCTGGGTAATTTGAGGGCTGCACACTATTGAGGTGGTATCCTCCAACCCATATCAAATCATACGGTTAACATTTTCATTTTGCTGACAGGTTTAACTTAGAGGTGCTAATGCACAAACACACACACATCTGGGAGTCGGGGATCAGCTGAATGGATTGCAGTACGTTTTGACATAAACCTGATAGATCATGTACAGGACCAGTTAAAACTTGCAGTGCATCATCACACGTACCATCCTCAGACACCAGATGTCCTCAGAAATGTCACTGTCAAAGAATGGCACAAGTTCGATTGATGACGTGTCGACTACCTAGTTATTGGCGTGTTAAAGTGCACGAGGTAGAGAAATTAGGTATTGAATGTTGCACTGCAGAAGATTTTCATTTCACAGTTGATCAAAGATCCACAGCTCCAACGAACTCCTTTTGTTTTGGTTATTGTTTTGTTTTTATTTTACATCAGTGTTATATTTTTCAGTTTTATTCTTTCACTCCTTGCTTCCCTTGAATCTAACCCCACACATATTTGCAGATATACAAATGGTGTAAATGTTTTTTGAGCAGATTACATTGTACAGTTCACTAGGTTAAGATTTATGCTACCTGACAAAGAAAGTGAAGCACTAGGGAGGAAAGGGGGAAATGAAATCAAATTTCATGGACTGAGAGAGAAAGTGATGCTGCTGCAGCAATTACAAAACTGAGACAAATTTACTGAGAACCTTGCATTATGAACCCACCTCTCCAATAGTAGGCACAAATCTAAAAAAAAGAGTTATGATGTGCACAGTACACAATATAGCAATCCTCCCTAATGGTGGTGAGACACAGTCGACGAGAACCTCGACGACAAATGTGGCTGTCCTCATATTCCTATGTAGTCCAACTTCAGGCCACTGTCACGTCTGAATGCTCCACAAATCTAGATACTGCAAGAGGCCCCTTTTGAACTCTGTTAGACACTAATAATGCCATCTCACACGAGCATGCAGCATCTGCGGGCCCTTCGCAGTGATCAATTGACACGTGACTCTCTTCACCCATCTCGTGTACCTACTGGCCTGACAACAAAACTAAACGTGAACATCTACATCTACATCTACATTCATACTCCACAAGCCACCCAACGGTGTGTGGCGGAGGGCACCTTACGTGCCACTGTCATTACCTCCCTTTCCTGTTCCAGTCGCGTATGGTTCGCGGGAAGAACGACTGTCTGAAAGCCTCCGTGCGCGCTCTAATCTCTCTAATTTTACATTCGTGATCTCCTCGGGAGGTATAAGTAGTGGGAAGCAATATACTCGATACCTCATCCAGAAACGCACCCTCTCGAAACCTGGCGAGCAAGCTACACCGCGATGCAGAGCGCCTCTCTTGCAGAGTCTGCCACTTGAGTTTATTAAACATCTCCGTAACGCTATCACGGTTACCAAATAACCCTGTGACGAAATGCGCCGCTCTTCTTTGGATCTTCTCTACCTCCTCCGTCAACCCGATCTGGTACGGATCCCACACTGATGAGTAATACTCGAGTATAGGTCGAACGAGTGTTTTGTAAGCCACCTCCTTTGTTGCTGGACTACATTTTCTAAGCACTCTCCCAATGAATCTCAACCTGGTACCCGCCTTACCAACAATTAATTTTATATGATCATTCCACTTCAAATCGTTCTGCACGCATACTCCCAGATATTTTACAGAAGTAACTGCTACCAGTGTTTGTTCCGCTATCATATAATCATACAATAAAGGATCCTTCTTTCTATGTATTCGCAATACATTACATTTGTCTATGTTAAGGGACAGTTGCCACTCCCTGCACCAAGTGCCTATCCGCTGCAGATCTTCCTGCATTTCGCTACAATTTTCTAATGCTGCAACTTCTCTGTATACTACAGCATCATCCGCGAAAAGCCGCACGGAACTTCCGACACTATCTACTAGGTCATTTATATATATTGTGAAAAGCAATGGTCCCATAACACTCCCCTGTGGCACGCCAGAGGTTACCTTAACGTCTGTAGACGTCTCTCCATTGATAACAACATGCTGTGTTCTGTTTGCTAAAAACTCTTCAATCCAGCCACACAGCTGGTCTGATATTCCATAGGCTCTTACTTTGTTTATCAGGCGACAGTGCGGAACTGTATCGAACGCCTTCCGGAAGTCAAGAAAAATAGCATCTACCTGGGAGCCTTTATCTAATATTTTCTGGGTCTCATGAACAAATAACGCGAGTTGTGTCTCACACGATCGCTGTTTCCGGAATCCATGTTGATTCCTACATAGTAGATTCTGGGTTTCCAAAAACGACATGATACTCAAGCAAAAAACATGTTCTAAAATTCTACAACAGATCGACGTCAGAGATATAGGTCTATAGTTTTGCGCATCTGCTCGACGACCCTTCTTGAAGACTGGGACTACCTGTGCTCTTTTCCAATCATTTGGAACCCTCCGTTCCTCTAGAGACTTGCGGTACACGGCTGTTAGAAGGGGGGCAAGTTCTTTCGCATAACGTTAATGCACTCTGGTGGACTTCCTACCTCCACAGAGAATTGCAACTTTAATCAATTACATCCCCACTGATGAGGTTTTATCGACATCTGGCCATATCTTTTGGGTGCTTCACTTTTTTTGTCAGGCAGTCTAGCTCAAGTTTACTGCATTTATTGCACTTGATGTGCACTTGATGATGAGTCAACCAAATATCAAAATAAATGGATCATAATGAATAATGACTTACGGCATAAATAATTAACTTGTCAAGTAAACACGCAGTAAAAATTTATTAGCAGATATTATGTGATAATAAGATATTTTTACTTTCAAAAAGCCTGAGAGCATAATAATCACTACAAACAGATTATTGCTAGTCGTAATTTGTTGTTAGTATTCTTTACAGAGTTGGCTAGCAGTGGTTGCTGCTCCCTGTTAATGTGTAACTTGACTCATTTTGGTTGAAACCTGAAATTGATAGCAGTGAGATTTTTGGGGAAAATTTAAATGTATATCAAAAGGGTGTACATTTAAATAAAAGTTGACAACATTCCATTACAACTACTAATAGCCTTGGGAGAGCCAGTCCTGGCAAAACTCTACCATCTGGTGAGCAAGATGTATGAGACAGACGAAATACCCTCAGACTTCAAGAAGAATATAATAATTCCAATCCCAAAGAAAGCAGGTGTTGACAGATGTGAAAATTACTGAACTATCAAGTTAGTAAGTCACAGCTGCAAAATACTAATGCGAATTATTTACAGACGAATGGAAAAACTGATAGAAGCCGACCTCGGAAATGTTGGAACACGTGAGGCAATACTGACCTTACGACTTATCTTAGAAGAAAGATTAGGGAAAGGCAAACCTACGTTTCTAGTATTTGTAGACTTAGAGAAAGCTTTTGACAGTGTTGACTGGAATACTCTCTTTCAAATTCTGAAGGTGGCAGGGGTAAAATACAGGGAGTGAAAGGCTATTTACAATTTGTACAGAAACCAGATGGCAGTTATAAGAGTCAAGTGGCATGAAAGGGAAGCAGTGATGGGGAAGGGAGTGAGACAGGGTTGTTAGCCTCTCCCCCGATGTTATTCGATCTGTACATTTAGCAAGCAGTAAAGTAAACAAAAGAAAAATTCAGAGTAGGAATTAGAATCCATGGAGAAGAAATAAAAACTTTGAAACTCGCCGATTACATTCTAAATATGTCGGAGATAGTGAAGGACCTGGAAGAGCAGTTGAATGGAATGGACAGTGTCTTGAAAGGAGGATATAAGGTGAACATCAACAAAAGCAAAATGAGGATAATGGAATGTAGTCGGGTGATGCTGAGGGAATTAGATTAGGAAATGAGACACTTAAAGTAGTAAAGGAGTTTTGCTATTTGGGGAGCAAAATAACTGATGATGGTTGAAGTAGAGTGGATATAAAATGTAGACTGGCAATGGCAAGGAAAGTGTTCCTGAATAAGAGAAATTTGTTAACATCGAGTATAGATTTTAGTGTCAGGAAGTCGTTTCTGAAAGTATTTGTATGGAGTGTAGCCATGTATGGAAGTGAAACATGGACGATAAATAGTTTGGACAAGAAGAGAATAGAAGCTTTCGAAATGTGGTGCTACAGAAGAATGCTGAAGATTAGATGGGTAGATCACGTAACTAATGAGGAGGTATTGAATAGGATTGGGGAGAAGAGAAGTTTGTGGCACTACTTGACTAGAAGAAGGGACCGGTTGGTAGGACACATTCTGAGGGATCAAGGGATCACCAGTTTAGTACTGGAGGGCAGTGTGGAGGGTAAAAATCGTAGAGGGAGACCAAGAGATGAATACACTAAGCAGATTCAGAAGGATGTAGGTTGCAATAGTTACTTGGAGATAAAGATTAGATTAGATTTAGATTAGATTAATTATTCATTCCATAGACCCACAAAAGAGGGGATCCTCCTGGGTGTGGAACGTGTCAGATAAACACATTACAAAAATAAAATTAGAAAAACTTGAGTTTCATCAGTTTTAATGATCCTCAGTCAATAAACAGTAAAATTATGCACATGAATTAAAATTAAACTTCTAATATTTACAGGTTTAATACTTACACCTGCTTTCATTAAATCCATCATTCACACAATCGTTAGTTACTTGGCTATTACAACCAAGTGTTGTCAAAAATTAAAGTAAATTATTCATTTCAATGATCCTCAGTTAAGAACAGTCAGATTAGTACAAGATTTAAAATTAAACTTGCACTATTTAGAGACTTACATCTGCTTTCCATACATCCATCATTCACACAATAGGTAGTTACTTGGCTGTTACATCCAAGTATGGTCAAAAATTAAAGTATAATAAATTTTCATTAAAATGGTCTACTGCACTTGTTGAGAAATTTGTGGATGGAATAGAACGAGATGGCCACCAAAATTTCTTTTAAATTATGTTTAAATTGTGCCTTGTCTGAAACTAAACTCTTAATGGTTCCTGGTAACTTATTGAAAATATGCATTGCTAATACTGGACTCCTTTCTGGGCAACAGTAAGTGATTTTAAATCTTTATGTATATTGTTCTTATTCCTAGTATTGATACTGTGTACTAAGCAGTTAGTTGGAAAAAGAGATGTATTATTTACAACAAACTTAATTAAGGAATAAATATACTGATAAGCTGTGGTTAATATGCCCAATTCTTTGAATAGGTTTCGACACGATGTTCTTGGATTTACTCTACACATTACTCTTATTATACACTTCTGTACTCTAAAAATTTTTCCTCAGTTTGTGGAGTTACCTCAAAATATGATACCATATGACATAATGGAGCAAAATAAGCAAAATATGCCAGTTTTTTTTATATTTATATCTCCTATGTCTGACATAATTCTTATTGCAAACACAGACTTGTTTAGGTGCTTTAGCAGTTTGTTAGTATGTCACTCCCAACTGAATTTATTATCAAGCTTTAATCCCAAGAATTTTACACTCTCAACTTCTCCTTTTTCCGTTCATCATGTTTTATACACACACTAGAAGGAAATCTCTTGGAAGTTCTGAACTGCATATAGTGGGTCTTTTCAAAGTTCAGTGACAGAGAATTGGCTATGAACCACTTCTTAACGTCAGTAAAAATTTTATTAGCTGCCATTTCTAAATTTATATTTGATTTACTATTTATTGCAATGTTTGTATCATCTGCAAATAAGACAAACTTGGCATCTGGCAATGTAACGGATGACAGGTCATTAATTTACACAAGAAAAAGTAGTGGACTTAGTATGGAACCTTTGGGAACAGCACATGTAATTTCTCCCCAGTCAGATGACGTCTGATTGCCTACTGCTGCAGTGTTATGTGATGACACCCTTTGTTTTCTATTAGTAAGATATGTCTGAAACCACTTTGCAGCGCTACCAGTGATGCCATAATATTTTAATTTACTTAAAAGAATGCTGTGATTCACACAGTCAGAAGCCTTTGACAGGTCACAGAATATGCCAGTCGCTTCTTGCACAGGAGAGAGTAGCATGGAGAGCTGCATCAAACCAGTCTCCAGATTGAAGACCACAACAAAAACATCAAAAGGATAGGGAAATGGAGGTGATGTATTTGTCGCAGCAGACAAGAAACTCAAATCTACCGAGGTAGAAATTGAAGATACATGTAAGATTGTTTGGGCCAGACTCAGTATCAGGGGTGGGCATAAAATAATAATTGGATCCTTCTGTCACCCCCATCTCCTGATGTAACTGAAAACTTTAGAGAAAACCTCAGCTCACTTGTGCATAAGTTCCCTAATTGTACTGTAACCATTGGTGGAGACTTTAATCATCCAACAACCAATTGGGAAAATTACAGTTTTGTTATTGGTGTGCATAAGACATCCCAAAAAACATTACTAAATACCTTCTCTGAAAATTACCTAGAACAGATTGTTAGTAACTCCATTGGTGATGGAAATATTTTGAATTTAATGGGAACGAATTGACCTGACCTCTTTGAGGATGTTTACACTGAAACTGGTATCAGTGACCGTGATGGGTTGTGGCAACAATGATTACCAAAGTACAATTGAAATAAGCAGAAAGATGTATATGTTCAGTAAACAAGATAAAAAAATCAGTAATGTCATAGCTCAATGAGGAACTTGAAACTTTCAGCACAGGTCAGGAGCATGTAGAGGAAATATGGTCAAGTGTAAAAAATAGTTGACCATGCACTGGAGAGATATATACCCAGTAGAGCAGTTCATACCAGAGGGGGGATGACCTCTGTGATATGTTGTTGTTGTTGTGGTCTTCAGTCCTGAGACTGGTTTGATGCAGCTCTCCACGCTACTCTATCCTGTGCCAGCTTCTTCATCTCCCAGTACCTACTGCAACCTACATCCTTTTGAATCTGCTTAGTGTATTCATCTCTTGGTCTCCCTCTACGATTTTTACCCTCCACGCTGCCCTCCAATACTAAATTTGTGATCCCTTGATGCCTCAGAACATGCCCTACCAACCGATCCCTTCTTCTGGTCAAGTTGTGCCACAAACTCCTCTTCTCCCCAATCCTATTCAGTACCTCCTCATTAGTTATGTGATCTACCCATCTAATCTTCAACATTCTTCTGAAGCACCACATTTCGAAAGCTTCTATTCTCTTTTTGTCCAAACTATTTACCGTCCATGTTTCACTTCCATACATGGCTACACTCCATACAAATACTTTCAGAAATGACTTCCTGACACTTAAATCTATACTCGATGTTAACAAATTTCCCTTCTTCAGAAACGCTTTCCTTGCCATTGCCAGTCTACATTTTATATCCTCTCTACTTCAACCATCATCAGTTATTTTGCTCCCCAAATAGCAAAACTCCTTTACTACTTTAAGTGTCTCATTTCCTAATCTAATGCCCTCGATATCACCAGACTTAATTCGACTACATTCCATTATCCCTGTTTTGCTTTTGTTGATATTCATCTTATATCCTCCTTTCAAGACACTGTCCATTCCATTCAATTGCTCTTCCAAGTCCTTTGCTGTCTCTGACAATTACAATGTCATCTGAAAACCTCAAAGTTTTTACTTCTTCTCCCTGGAATTTATACCTACTCCAAACTTTTCTTTTGTTTCCTTTACTGCTTGCTCAATATACAGATTGAATAACATCGGGGAGAGGCTACAACCCTGTCTTACTCCCTTCCCAACCACTGCTTCCCTTTCATGTCCCTCGACTCTTATAACTGCCATCTGGTTTCTGTACAAATTGTAAATAGCCTTTATCTCCCTGTATTTTACCCCTGCCACCTTTAGAATTTGAAAGAGAGTATTCCAGTCAACATTGTCAAAAGCTTTCTCTAAGTCTACAAATGCTAGAAACGTAGGTTTGCCTTTACTTAATCTTTCTTCTAAGATAAATCGTAAGGTCAGTATTGCCTCACGTGTTCCAGTATTTCTACGGAATCCAAACTGATCTTCCCCGAGGTCAGCTTCTACTAGTTTTTCCATTCGTCTGTAAATAATTTGCGTTAGTATTTTGCAGCTGTGGCTTATTAAACTGATTGTTAGGTAATTTTCACATCTGTCAACACCTGCTTTCTTTGGGATTGGAATTATTATATTCTTCTTGAAGTCTGTGGGTATTTCGCCTGTCTCATACATCTTGCTCACCAGATGGTAGAGTTTTGTCATGTCTGGCTCTCCCAAGGCTATCAGTAGTTCTAATGGAATGTTGTCTACTCCCGGGGCCTTGTTTCGACTCAGGTCTTTCAGTGCTCTGTCAAACTCTTCACGCAGTATCGTATCTCCCATTTCATCTTCACCTACATCCTCTTCCATTTCCATAATATTGTCCTCAAGTACATCGCCCTTGTATAGACCCTCTATATACTCCTTCCACCTTTCTGCTTTCCCTTCTTTGCTTAGAACTGGGTTGCCATCTGAGCTCTTGATGTTCATGCAAGTGGTTCTCTTTTCTCCAAAGGTCTCTTTAATTTTCCTGTAGGCAGTATCTATCTTACCCCTAGTGAGACAAGCCTCTACATCCTTACATTTGTCCTCTAGCCATCCCTGCTTAGCCATTTTGCACTTCTTGTCGATCTCATTTTTGAGACGTTTGTATTCCTTTTTGCCTGCTTCATTTACTGCATTTTTATATTTTCTCCTTTCATCAATTAAATTCAATATTTCTTCTGTTACCCATGGATTTCTACTAGCCCTTGTCTTTTTACCTACTTGATCCTCTGCTGCCTTCACTACTTCATCCCTCAAAGCTACCCATTCTTCTTCTACTGTATTTCTTTCCCCCATTCCTGTCAATTGTTCCCTTATGCTCTCCCTGAATCTCTGTACAACCTCTGGTTCCTTCAGTTTATCCAGGTCCCATCTCCTTAAATTCCCACCTTTTTGCAGTTTCTTCAGTTTTAATCTACAGGTCATAACCAATAGATTGTGGTCAGAGTCCACATCTGCCCCTGGAAATGTCTTACAATTTAAAACCTGGTTCCTAAATCTCTGTCTTACCATTATATAATCTATCTGATACCTTTTAGTATCTCCAGGGTTCTTTCATTTATACAAGCTTCTATCATGATTCTTAAACCAAGTGTTAGCTATGATTAAGTTGTGCTCTGTGCAAAATTCTACCAGGCGGCTTCCTCTTTCATTTCTTAGCCCCAATCCATATTCTCCTACTGCGTTTCCTTCTCTCCCTTTTCCTACACTCGAATTCCAGTCACCCATGACTATTAAATTTTCGTCTCCCTTCACTATCTGAATAATTTCTTTTATTTCATCATACATTTCTTCAATTTCTTCGTCATCTGCAGTGCTAGTTGGCATATAAACTTGTACTACTGTAGTACGCATGGGCTTTGTGTCTATCTTGGCCACAATAATGCGTTCACTATGCTGTTTGTAGTAGCTAACCCGCACTCCTATTTTTTTATTCATTATTAAACCTACTCCTGCATTACCCCTATTTGATTTTGTATTTATAACCGTGTAGTCACCTGACCAGAAGTCTTGTTCCTCCTGCCACCGAACTTCACTAATTCCCACTATATATAACTTTAAACTATCCATTTCCCTTTTCAAATTTTCTAACCTACCTGCCCGATTAAGGGACCTGACATTCCACGCTCCGATCCATAGAACGCCAGTTTTCTTTCTCCTGATAACGACATCCTCTTGAGTAGTCCCCGCCCGGAGATCCGAATGGGGGACTATTTTACCTCCGGAATATTTTACCCAAGAGGACGCCATCATCATTTAATCATACAGTAAAGCTGCATGCCCTCGGGAAAAATTACGGCCGTAGTTTCCCCTAGCTTTCAGCCGTTCGCAGTACCAGCACAGCGAGGCCGTTTTGGTTATTGTTACAAGGCCAGATCAGTCAATCATCCAGACTGTTGCCCTTGCAACTACTGAAAAGGCTGCTGCCCCTCTTCAGGAACCACACATTTGTCTGGCCTCTCAACAGATACCCCTCCATTGTGGTTGTACCTACGGTACGGCTATCTGTATCGCTGAGGCACGCAAGCCTCCCGAAGGTCCATGGTTCAGGGGGGGGCTCTGTGATATACAGTCACTGTAAAGAAACTTCTACAGAAATAGAGTTTACAAACAAAGCATAGGGTTATGGATAGAGAGATGCTGAATGAAGCGCATTTGGCTGTCAAGAGAGCAATAGGTGATGCCTTCAGTGACTACTGTAGCAGAATATTTTCTAGTTATCATTCACAGAACACAAAAAAAAAAAAAAAAAAAAAAAAAACTGGTTGTATGTAAAGGCTGTTACTGGCACCAAACTTAATGTCCAGTGCCTAGTGAATGAGGCAGGAACTGAAATTCAGGGTAGCAAACCAAAGGCTAAAATGCTTAACTCTGTTTTCAAATGTTCCTTTACAAAGAAAAACCCAGGAGAACTGCTCCAAATTAATCATCGTACCACTTAAAAGACGAATGAAATAAGTATTAGCGTCAGTGGTGTTGAGAAACAGCTGAAATCGTTAAAACTGAGCAATGCTCCAGGTACCAATGTAATCTCTGTCAGATTTTATACTGAATTTGTCGCTGAGTTAGCCCCTCTTCTAACTGTAATCTATGTTAGATTCCTTGAACGAAAAACAGTGCCCAGTTCTTGGAGTAAAGTACAAGTCACACCCATCTTCAAGAAGGGTAGTAGAAGTGATCCACAAAACCACCATTCAATATCCTTGACATCAGTTTGTTGTAGTACCATAGAACATATTCTGAGCTCAAACATAATGCTGTATCTGGACAGAATGACCTTCTCAGTGCCAACCAGCACAGATTTAGAAAACATCGCTCATGCGAAACCCAACTCGCACTTTTCTCACATGACATAACAAAAGCCTCGGATCAAGATAACCAAGTAGATGCAGTATTTCTTGATGTCTGAAAATCATTTGACTCAATACCATGTCTGCTTATTGTCAAAAGTACGATCATATGGAGTATCGAGTGAAATATGTGACTGGATTGAGGCCTGTTTGGTAGAGAGGACACAGCATGTTATCTTGGATGGAGAGTCATCACCAGATGGAAAAGTAACTTAGGATGTGCCTCAGGGAAGTGTGCTGGGAGCCTTGCTCTTCATGTTGTATATTAATGAACTTGCAGGCAATATTAATAGTAAAATCAGGCCTTTTGCAGATGACACAGTTATCTGAAAGAAGCTACATAAATATTCAGTCAGGTTGTGATAAGATTTCAACATGGATCAGAGATTGGCAACTTGCTCTAAATGTTCAGAAATGTAAAATTGTACACTTCACGAAACGAAAAAACATAAAATCCTATGACAATAATATCAATGAATCACTGTTGGAATCGGTCAACTCATACAAATACCTCGGTGTAAGAGTTTGTAGGGATATGCAATGGAATGATCACATACATTCAGTCATGGGTAAAGCAGGAGGTAGACTTTGGTTTATTGATAGAATGCTGGGGAAGTGCAATCAGTCTACAAAGGAGATAGCTTGCAAATCACTCGTGCGACTGGTTCTAGAATATTGCTCAAGCGTTTGGGACTTGTAACAGGTAAGACTAACAGGGGATATTGTATGTATACAGAGAAGGGCAGCATGAATGGTCACATGTTTGTTTAATCCATGGGAGAGTGTGAGAGAGATACTGAAGGAACTGAACGGGAAGATTTTTGAGGAAGTCTATTAACAAAGTTTCAAGAACCTGCTTTACATGATTACTCTAGGAATATACTACAACTCCCTGTGTACTGCTCACATTGCTTTGTATGCACCACCAACAGACATTAGGCTGTCAAAATGCGACCTGTAGGGGTATTAAAAATTCAACAGGTCACTAAAAAGCAGTAATTCTGCTAGTCATGACAGTCTCTTTAGCAGGCTATTGCTACTTTGTGCTGACGTGACAGGCTTATCCTTTAACTATCTTTGTAATAGATTAATTACTAAGAGCATATTTCCTGACATAATATCCTTAAACATGCTGTAGTGACTGGAGGAAAGCAAACCACCTCTAATTACAGAGCTAGTTCACTCCTTCCAAATTCTTACGCTGATTTGATAGTATTACTCTTAACCCCAGCAATATTAATGTATTTTCAATATCTCATATTACTGGGGGTGGGGGGTGGGGGAGTAACTCCTTCACACACAAAAAAAGTAAAAAAAAATCATTAATTGTTGTTGACTTATATTAACAACATACTTTTTAAAGAGGAAGGTCTAGAATCTGCAAATATCTTTTAAAATCTTCTTAGTAATATTTAAGTATTTTCCATAGTTTGTACTACTGGGGGTACTGAAAAACACATAAGAATTTTAAAAAATGCAAATTTTATTAATTGTTGTTGACTTTTACCTGCAACATATTGTTTACTGCGTAAGGTGCTGAACTGAAAATATTGAAAAAAATGGTTCAAATGGCTCTGAGCACTATCGGACTTAACATCTGAGGTCATCAGTACCCTAGAACTTAGAACTACTGAAACCTAACTAACCTAGGGACATCACACACACCCATGCCCGAGGCCGGATTCAAACCTGTGACTGTAGCGATCGTGCGGTTCCAGACTGAAGCGCCTAGAACTGCTCGGCCACACCGGCTGGCGAAAATATTGAATATGATGTTCATTGTGGAAAGTGAGATCAGTGCTAACACTTAAATTTTAGGATCAAGCTTATCTCAAAGCTTTAAAACATTTATGGAATGTTAAATAAGAATCAAATAAAAAACAATAAATATATTTTTTTTTAAAATAGTAATTAACTGTCTAAACTCCACTGTTCTCAAAAGGCGGGCATAAAGTAACCCTCCATTCATCCCCCCTCCCCTCCCCCCTCCCCCCTACCCCTTGGTATTGTGAGAGTTGAGCTATATTTGTAATCAATCAATGACTGGAGGCATATTTCCTAACAGGTTTAAATATTCTGTCGTAACACCCACCTGCAAACCCAGAAAGAGGCAAACTACCTCTCATTACAGATATATTTAATGTGTTGCAATATTTTCAAGAGAGTTAGAGCAGGCAGGACTTTTAAGTGCCTCTCAGTTCGTCTTTAGTAAAGAATTCTCCACAGAAAAAGCTATACAAGATGTTACAAATGAAGGTCTGTCAGAGCTAAACAAGACTTTACTGAAGCATTTGATTGTGTGGATGAAAAAATTATATTTGGCAGACTAAAGTGTTATGGCATTACTGACATTCTCACATGAACTAATCTTACCTTTGTACTGTATTTATTGGTCTTGTTGTCTACAAACGTATCTTTTGCATGAGACATTCAACAAATAAAGTTATAAGTACGCTTCTGAAAGTAATTTCTAGGCATATTTATTTATGGTTACAATAAAACTCTTCATGTGTTAAGTATTTATATAGCACACTTCATGAATTTAAATACTATTCAATGGAGTAAAAGCAGTGATGCTGTAAATATGACTTTCGATATTTTCCAAAGGTTTTGACCTCAGTAATAGTTTTTATGTTTTTGGGAAGTTTGTTATAAAGGTAAACTCCCTTGTGGGATGTACCTTTTTGGCACAAAGATGTGTTGATTTGGGTTAACGTATTTTTTTTTTCTAGTAAAATATATATCACAGTTTGTTTGCAGTCTGCAGTCCTTACCTATTACATTTATTTTAATCAAAATAAGGGTTTTCATAATGCATACACATGGTAATGGAATAATACCAGTTATCTTAAACAGAGGTTTGCAAGAGTCTCTAGGTTTGCATGCAAACATGATTCTAATGGCCCTCCTTTGTAGTTTAAAAGTGCCATTAGCTGTTTAAGAGTTTCTCCAGAAAGTGGCTCCATATTTAAGGCACAGTATGCATTCATTACTGTTTTCTCACTATAGCATGATTTTAGTGAGTAAAGAAGGTAACATGTCTTGCTCAGTTCTCATTAAGGTATTCAATATGCTTATTCTATTTAACATTGCTCTGCTGCCAAAGTCCTAGGAATCTGGTTACAGTATTGTTGCTAACAAGTTCGCCATTAACAGAGACCAATGTGATAAACATGTACTTCTTTGGAACATTGTGGAGTTTTAATGTGTGTGTGTGTTTTTTTTCCACAAGTTGATTACTTTATGCCCAGCTGCTAAGTTGTTTTGTGACTATGTTTACTGATTACTGTAACAGTTCTTTACTGTCTCCTTCTAGTAAAATTGTAGTGTCATCTGTAAATTTTATGTGCATCCACATTTAAGTTGAGATCATTTATATACGGAAGGAACTGAAGGGATCCCATTACTGATCCTTGGGGTATACCATATTTAATTTGTTTCAAATATGATAAGTGTTCAGATACAGTTTTTAGATGAATATTTGTGTGTTTGATGCACCCTGCTTATGATTGCTCAGGAAGGAACTGATCCAGTTGTTGGACAGACCTCGAATACCATCTTTTTCAAGCTTTGACAACAGAATCTTATGGTGCACCATCTCAAAAGCTTCTGACTGTCAATAAATACTTCTATTGATTCCTGTTTCTTGTCCATCAGGTTAAATGTGGAATCAATGCACTAATAAATAGCAGTTATTTCTGAATCCATGTTGTTCATTGAATAGGATATTGTTTTTATTTACAAATTTCATAAGATTGTCATACATAATGTTTTCTAATACTTTTTAAATGAAGGGGGAAGTTGTGATGGTTCTGTAGCTTTTTTCGTCATCATTCCCGCCTTTTTTATATACAGGAATGAATTTAGATGTTTTCAATACAATAGGGAGAGGGGCAGCAGCCTTTTCAGTAGTTGCAGGGGCAACAGTCTGGATGATTGACTGATCTGGCCTTGTAACATTAACCAAAACGGCCTTGCTGTGCTGGTACTGCGAACGGCTGAAAGCAAGGGGAAACTACAGCCGTAATTTTTCCCGAGGACATGCAGCTCTACTGTATGATTAAATGATGATGGCGTCCTCTTGGGTAAAATATTCCGGAGGTAAAATAGTCCCCCATTCGGATCTCCGGGCGGGGACTACTCAAGAGGACGTCGTTATCAGGAGAAAGAAAACTGGCGTTCTACGGATCGGAGCGTGGAATGTCAGATCACTTAATCGGGCAGGTAGGTTAGAAAATTTGAAAAGGGAAATGGATAGGTTAAAGTTAGATATAGTGGGAATTAGTGAAGTTCGGTGGCAGGAGGAACAAGACTTTTGGTCTGGTGATTACAGGGTTATAAATACAAAATCAAATAGGGGTAATGCAGGAGTAGGTTTAATAATGAATAAAAAAATAGGAGTGCGGGTTAGCTACTACAAACAGCATAGTGAACGCATTATTGTGGCCAAGATAGACACAAAGCCCATGCCTACTACAGTAGTACAAGTTTATATGCCAACTAGCTCTGCAGATGATGAAGAAATTGATGAAATGTATGACGAGATAAAAGAAATTATTCAGGTAGTGAAGGGAGACGAAAATTTAATAGTCATGGGTGACTGGAATTCATCAGTAGGAAAAGGGAGAGAAGGAAACATAGTAGGTGAATATGGATTGGGGGGAAGGAATGAAACAGGAAGCCGCCTTGTAGAATTTTGCACAGAGCATAGCTTAATCATAGCTAACACTTGGTTCAAGAATCATGAAAGGAGGCTGTATACATGGAAGAAGCCTGGAGATACTGACAGGTTTCAGATAGATTATATAATGGTAAGACAGAGATTTAGGAACCAGGTTTTAAATTGTAAGACATTTCCTGGGGCAGATGTGGATTCTGACCACAATCTATTGGTTATGAACTGCAGATTGAAACTGAAGAAACTGCAAAAAGGTGGGAATTTAAGGAGATGGGACCTGGATAAACTGAAAGAACCAGAGGTTGTAGAGAGTTTCAGGGAGAGCATAAGGGAACAATTGACAGGAATGGGGGAAAGAAATACAGTAGAAGAAGAATGGGTAGCTCTGAGGGATGAAGTAGTGAAGGCAGCAGACGATCAAGTAGGTAAAAAGACGAGGGCTAATAGAAATCCTTGGGTAACAGAAGAAATATTGAATTTAATTGATGAAAGGAGAAAGTATAAAAATGCAGTAAATGAAGCAGGCAAAAAGGAATACAAACGTCTCAAAAATGAAATCGACAGGAAGTGTAAAATGGCTAAGCAGGGATGGCTAGAGGACAAATGTAAGGATGTAGAGGCTTGTCTCACTAGGGGTAAGATAGATACTGCCTACAGGAAAATTAAAGAGACCTTTGGAGAGAAGAGAACCACTTGTATGAATATCAAGAACTCAGATGGCAACCCAGTTCTAAGCAAAGAGGGGAAGGCAGAAAGGTGGAAGGAGTATATAGAGGGTTTATACAAGGGCGATGTACTTGAGGACAATATTATGGAAATGGAAGAAGATGTAGATGAAGACGAAATGGGAGATAAGATACTGCGTGAAGAGTTTGACAGAGCACTGAAACACCTGAGTCGAAACAAGGCCCCGGGAGTAGACAACATTCCATTAGAACTACTGATAGCCTCGGGAGAGCCAGTCAAGACAAAACTCTACCATCTGGTGAGCACGATGCATGAGACAGGCGAAATACCCTCAGACTTCAAGAAGAATATAATAATTCCAATCCCAAAGAAAGCAGGTGTTGACAGATGTGAAAATTACCGAACTATCAGTTTAATAAGTCACAGCTGCAAAATACTAACGCGAATTCTTTACAGACGAATGGAAAAACTGGTAGAAGCGGACCTCAGGGAAGATCAGTTTGGATTCCGTAGAAATGTTGGAACACGTGAGGCAATACTGACCTTACGACTTATCTTGGAAGAAAGATTAAGAAAAGGCAAACCTACGTTTCTAGCATTTGTAGACTTAGAGAAAGCTTTTGACAATGTTGACTGGAATACTCTCTTTCAAATTCTGAAGGTGGCAGGGGTAAAATACAGGGAGCGAAAGGCTATTTACAATTTGTACAGAAACCAGATGGCAGTTATAAGAGTCGAGGGGCATGAAAGGGAAGCAGTGGTTGGGAAAGGAGTGAGACAGGGTTGTAGCCTCTCCCCGATGTTATTCAATCTGTATATTGAGCAAGCAGTAAAGGAAACAAAAGAAAAATTCGGAGTAGGTATTAAAATTCATGGAGAAGAAGTAAAAACTTTGAGGTTCGCCGATGACATTGTAATTCTGTCAGAGACAGCAAAGGACTTGGAAGAGCAGTTGAACGGAATGGACAGTGTCTTGAAAGGAGGATATAAGATGAACATCAACAAAAGCAAAACAAGGATAATGGAATGTGGTCGAATTAAGTCGGGTGATGCTGAGGGAATTAGATTAGGAAATGAGACACTTAAAGTAGTAAAGGAGTTTTGCTATTTAGGGAGTAAAATAACCGATGATGGTCGAAGTAGAGAGGATATAAAATGTAGACTGGCAATGGCAAGGAAAGCGTTTCTCAAGAAGAGAAATTTGTTAACATCGAGTATAGATTTAGGTGTCAGGAAGTCGTTTCTGAAAGCATTCGTATGGAGTGTAGCCATGTATGGAAGTGAGACATGGACGATAACTAGTTTGGACAAGAAGAGAATAGAAGCTTTCGAAATGTGGTGCTACAGAAGAATGCTGAAGATAAGATGGGTAGATCACGTAACTAATGAGGAGGTATTGAATAGGATTGGGGAGAAGAGAAGTTTGTGGCACAACTTGACTAGAAGAAGGGATCGGTTGGTAGGACATGTTTTGAGGCATCAAGGGATCACAAATTTAGCATTGGAGGGCAGCGTGGAGGGTAAAAATCGTAGAGGGAGACCAAGGGATGAATACACTAAGCAGATTCAGAAGGATGTAGGTTGCAGTAGGTACTGGGAGATGAAGAAGCTTGCACAGGATAGAGTAGCATGGAGAGCTGCATCAAACCAGTCTCAGGACTGAAGACCACAACAACAACAACAGGGAGAGTGCCTGGCTGAAGTGAGCAGTCACATAAGTGTGAAAGTATTTCAATTAGGTTTGATGCTCTCTTCTTCAAGATTGGTGCACGGGCACCATCAATGCCAGCAGAGTTGGAATGCTTTAGTGCTTTCATTGCATTATGTACTTCATCTTGTGAGACAGAACTGATGTACATTGAATCTCAACAAGCACCTATTTTGTATTCATTGACTTGGTTGCCCTTATGTAAGTCTGACTGCATCATATTGACAGCAGTGTCTGTGAGAAAAATTATTAAAAGTATTGGCTACTTTTAAGGGGTTTGACAGTTTTTAATTTTTTTGTAATAGCTTTATATTTTTGCAGGATGGTCTATGTTCACCATATTCTTTTTTGTAACACTCCACATAGTCTTTGCTTTATTATCTGAATTGTAATTGTACTTGTCATTATGCATTGTTTTTGCTGCTCCCATTACTTTTCTTCATACTTGAATTCATAATAGACATCTGCATCTGCATCTTCAGCAATGAAACAATGGATAATCCAGGATGGAATGCACAATATTATGAAAAAATATAGTTGCTACCCACCAAATAGCAGGGATGCTGAGTTGCACATATCATATGTGTGGATGGATATGTGTGTGTGTGCGAGTGTATACCCGTCCTTTTTTCCCCCTAAGGTAAGTCTTTCCGCTCCCGGGATTGGAATTATTATATTATATTAATATATATATATATTTTTTTATATCTAAAAACACAGATGATGTGACTTACCGAACGAAAGTGCTGGCAGGTAGATAGACACACAAACAAAATATTTTTCCCACGTGGAATGTTTCCCTCTATTATATTCATATATATTTTTTTTAATATTTGGAGTGGATGAAAAAAATTAGCCAACTAGTTGTACACAAAACAGCTTCTATGTTGACAAGAGCCTTGTGTTAGTGAGCCCCTACACTTGGCATTTGATCTACTCATCTGTAATACTACAGTGCTACAATCTTAAGTCATGGCTTGTGATTATTTGTGTTCTTAAGAGGGACGTTAAATATGACAAGAGCCATTTGGCTTTATTCAGTGTACTTAACCAGCATCTGATGTAACAAGTGACTATACTTGACATATGATCTTTTGGCTACATTTGTTTCTTTGCCCTGTTTAAAATAGTTTTGTAACCATTAATGTAATTATTAGGGTCCATTACATGTTCGGAAGAAGACAGTTTTAAAATTCTTGAAACCTAGGTGAAGGGTTCCAATAAACCTTTATTTTCAATTGATCAGTTGATGTTTTCAACCTCTCTGAGGTGACTGCACACAGTTGCTGAAGTTGCAGCCATGTTTAAGATTCTATTTCCCTATGACTCTGTGTGTGTGTGTGTGTGTGTGTGTGTGTGTGTGTGTGTGTGTGCGCGCGCGCACGCGCGCACTTTTATATGAGCAAAGACTGTAATAATGGGTGTCTGAGGTTGGATGCTATGTAGCGTGATATTGTTACAGATTTATTATTAGTGAAATAATGGCCGTCTGGAACTGGTCGAGAAGCACAGACAGTGCCAAGTGGGAGCGAGCACTGTCGTTGGTCAAAAAGCAATTCATGCTGCGCTTGCTGTGCTGTGTGGGCATCGCTTCCAAGATCGAAGGCAGCCCTGGCAGGGTGAGCAAAATATATATCCAGCAAAATGAAAATGATGAGGAGAGAGAGGAATATGTGAATACATTCTTTATTTATTTAGTTGTCTAGTAGAATCTGCAAGAAAGCTTCTTGTACACCAGGAGCTGTACATTCAAGCTACATAATTTGCATTACATAAAAAACAACAGTAGTATTATGTATTTCAACCTTAATTCACAGAAATTTTATCATTACTGGTTTTCATCTTGTCATTGTCAGATGAATTGTTTAAACAGTTATTAAATGAATTTTTTGAAGTATGTTATGATCCTTTGCTATGTCTCTTCTCCTCATTTCTGCCTTTTTTGTCAGGGTTTCCTTTTTCTCCCAGTCCACACTGTGTGATAGTAGCTCAATTTGTCAATATATTTATTTACCTTGACTGCATATTTTTTCAAGGATGACAGTTTTTCATTAATTGAGCAATTGTCTTCAGATCATTGAAACCTTTTTTCAGTGAGTAACTTGTCAAATGCAGTATGAGCATATACTAATAGTATGTGCATTGACAAGCTACTGTGTTGAGGTTCTAATGATCTGGAGACAATTGCCCAGCCAATCAAAACCAGTTATCCTCATACAAATTAATAATCGAGACAAATAAATTTTACATTGGAAATTAAGATCGCGTACTCCATAAACTTGACCGTGTCAAGTTTCATAAAACATGATTTTTCTGTTGTTCCATTACGGATTTTTAGTGCGTACGTGTGACCAGTAGCCATCAATTCACTAATTTTAGATTTCATCTGTTGACTGGTATTGCCTATCGTGCTTTATAGAGTCTGAAAGTTTTCTCTTATAATCAGTTTTTTGGTACAAACATTTTTAAACTTATATTCATGGTTGATCCGTGGTCTAGGGGTAGCATCTTTGATTCATAATCGAAACGTCTTTGGTCCTGGATTTGAATCCCATCGCTGCTTAAATTTTGATTAATAATCAGCATTGGCATAAGAAGTCTCCCTCATTCTGCCAACAGCCTTGTCAAAGAGGTTGGAGAAGCATACAGAGGTTCACAGCACTCTCTTGTACTAGGGGTGGGAGACTGCCCCTAAAAGTGGGAGAATCAGCAATGATCTACAGCATGAGGATGCAGAAGGCAATGGTAACCACTGTATTAAAGACGCATAATTTGTATCCACAGAACATGTGGCCTCTTATTGAAGAAATGTCATGATGATCTCTCCATTGGCAAAAGATTTTGGAATAGTCCCCCATTCGGATCTCTGGGAGGGGACTGGCAAGGGGGAGGCTACCATGAGAAAAAGATTGAATAATCAACTAAAGGATAATGTTCTATGAGTTGGGGCTAGGAATGTCAGAAGCTTGAATGTGGTAGGGAAACTAGAAAATCTGAAAAGGGAAATGCAAAGGCTCAATCTAGATATAGTAGGGGTCAGTGAATTGAAGTGGAAAGAAGACAAGGATTTCAGGTCAGATGGGTATAGGGTAATATCAACAGCAGCAGAAAATGGTTCAAATGGCTCTGAGCACTATGGGACTTAAGCCAACAGCAGCAGAAAATGGTATAACAGAAGTGGGAATTGTTATGAATAGGAAGGTAGGGCACAGAGTGTGTTATTGTGAACAGTTCAGCGATAAGGTTGTTCTTATCAGAATCGACAGCAAACCAACACCAACAACGATAGTTCAGGTATACATGCTGACGTCGCTAGCTGAAAATGAAGAGATAGAGAAAATGTATGAGGATATTGAAAGGGTAATGCAGTATGTAAAGGGGGATGAAAATCTAATGGTTATGGGGGACTGGAATGCAGTTGTAGGGGAAGGAGTAGAAGAAAAGGTTACAGGAGAATATGGGCTAGGGATAAGAAACAAGAGAGGAGAAAGACTAATTGACCTCTGTAACAAGTTTCAGCTAGTAATTGCAAATACTCTTAAAAAATCATAAGAGGAGGAGGTGTACTTGGAAAAGGCCAGGTGATACAGGAAGATTTCAGTTAGATTACATAACAGTCCGAGAGAGATTCTGAAATCAGATACTGGATTGTAAGATGTACCCAGGAGCAGATATGGTAGTGATGAAAAGTAGGCTGAAGTTTAAGACATTAGTCAGGAAGAATCAATACACAAAGAAGTGGGATGCGGAAGTATTAAGGAATGACGAGATATGGTTGATGTTCTCTAAGGCTATAGATACAGCAATAAGGAATAGCTCAGTAGGCAGTACAGTTGAAGAGGAATGGACAGTTCTAAAAATGGCCATCACAGAAGTTGGAAAGGAAAATGTAAGTACAAAGAAGGTAAATGTGAAGAAACCATGGGTAACAGGTAACAGAAGAAACTCTTCAATTAATCAATGAAAGGAGGAAGTACAAAAATGTTCTGGGAAACTCAGGAATAGAGAAATACAGGTCACTGAGGAATGAAATAAATAGGAAGTGCAGGGAAGCTAAGATGAAATGCCTGCAGGAAAAATGTGAAGACACCGAAAAAGAAATGATTGTCAGAAGGACAGACTCAGCGTACAGGAAAGTCAAAACAACCTTCGATGACATTAAAAGTGAGGGTGATAACATTAAGAGTGCAATGGGAAATCCACTTTTAAATGCAGAGGAGAGAGTGGATAGATGGAAAGAATACACTGAAAGCCTCTATGAGGGGGAAGATTTGACTGGTGTCATAGAAGAGGAAACAGGAGTTGATTTAGAAGAGAGGGGATCCAGTATTAGAATCAAAATTTAAAAGAGCTTTGGAGGACTTAAGATCAAATGAGGCAAAAGGGATAGATCACATTCCATCAGAATTTCTAAAATCATTGGTGGAAGTGACAACAAAACAACTATTCATGTTGGTGTGTAGAACGTATGAGTCTGACGACATACCATCTGACTTTCGGAAAAGCATCATCCACACAATTCCAAAGATAGCGAGAGCTGACAAGTGCGAGAATTATCGCACAATCAGCTTCACAGCTAATGCATCCAAGTTGTTGACAAGAATAATATACAGAAGAATGAAAAAGAAAATTGAGGATGCGCTAAATGATGATCAGTTTGGCTTTAGGAAAGGTAAACGCATGAGAGAGGCAATACTGACGTTGCGATTGATAATTGAAGCAAGACTAAAGAAAAATCAAGATGTGTTCATAGGATTTGTTCACCTGGAAAAAGGATTCAACAATGTAAAATGGTGCAAGGTGTTCAAAATTCTGAAAAAAGTAGGGTAAGGTATAGGGAGAGACGGGTCATATACAGTATGTACAACAACCAAGAGGGAATAATAAGAGTGGACGACCAAGAATGAAGTGCTCATATTACAAAGGGTGTAAGAGAAGGGTGTAGCCTTTCACCCCTACTGTTCAATCTGCACATCGAGGAAGCAGTGATGAAAATAAAAAGGAAGTTAGGAGTGGAATTAAAATTCAAGGTGAATGGATATCAATGACACGATATGCTGATGACATTGGTATCTTGAGTAAAAGTGAAGAAGAATTACATGATCTGCTGAACAGAATGAACAGTCTAATGAGTACAGAGTATGGATTGAGAGAATAAATCAAAGAAAGATGAAGGTAATGAGAAGTAGTAGAAATGAGAACAGTGAGAAACTTCACATTAGGTCACGAAGTAGATGAAGTAAAGGATTTCTGCTACCTAGGCAGCAAAATAACCAATGATGGATGGAGCAAGGAGGACATCAAAAGCAGACTAGCAATGGCAAAAAAGGGCTTTGCTGGCAAAGAGAAATCTACTAATATCGAATATTGGCCTTAATTTGAGGAAGAAATTTCTGAGAATGTACGTCTGGAGTACAGAATTGTATGGTAGTGAAGCATGGACTGTGGGAAAACAGGAACAGAAGAGAATCGAAGCATTTGAGCTGTGATGCTACAGACAAATGTTGAAAATTAGGTGCACTGATAAGGTAAGGAATGAGGAGGTTCTGAGTAGAATCGGAGAGGAAAGGAACATGTGGAAAACACTGATAAGGAGATGGGACAGGATGATAGGGCATCTGTTAAGACATGCAAAGATAACTTCCATGGTACTATAGGGAGCTGTAGAGGGCAAAACCTGTAGAGGAAGACAGAGATTGGAATACAGCCAGCAAATGATTTTCTTTTGCATCTCTACCATCTACATCTACATCTAAATCATTAATCTGCAATTCATAATTAAGTGCTCAGCAGAGGGATCATCGAACTACCTTCAAGCCAATTTTTTTTTTTTTTTTACCATTCCACTCTCTGACAGTGTGCAGGAAAAACATGTGCTTCAATCTTTCTGTGCGAGCTCTCATTTCTCTTATTTCATTGTGATGACCATTCCTCCCTGTGTAGGAGGACGTCAACAAAATATTTTCACACTGTGACGCAAAAGTAGGCAATTGAAATTTCAAGAGAAAATCCCGCCCCAATGAAAAATGCTTTTGTTTTAATGACTACCACCACAGTTCGTGTATCATATCTGTGCCACATCCTCTTAAAACTGCTTACTGTATTTCTCTCTTGCTTCTGTGTACAATTTTTACTCCTCACACTTCCTCCCCTCACCATATCGATAATTTCTTGATGCCTCAGAGTGTGTTGTATTAACTGAGCCCTTCTCTTTGTCAAGTTATGCCATAAATTTATTTTTTTCCCAATTTGATTCAGTACCATTAGTTACACAATCTACCCAACTACCCTCCATCTACTCCTCAGTGTTCTTATGGCACCACATTTCAAAAGCTTCTATTATCTTCTTGTCTGAACTGCTTATTTTCCACTTCCATGCAACACTAACCTCTGGCAAAATATCTTCAGAAAAGGCTTCCGAAATTTGTACTTGATGTTAAAAATTCCTCTTTTTGAGAAAATATTTTTTCTTTTTGCCACTGCCAGCCTGAACTATTTATGCCATCATCTGTTATTTTGCTGCCCCAACAGCAAAACTCATGAACCACTTTTGGTGACTCATTTGCTAATCTTATTCCATCAGAATTGCCTGGTTTAATTTGAGTACATTCTATTCTCTTTGTTTTGCTTTTGTCAATGTTGATTTGAAGCCTCTTTTCAAGACACCATCCATTCATATTTTGGAATATGTCAGGACATAATTCCTGTTAAAACTGAAGCATGCTGATACTTCCAATGTATTGAACTGAACAGTTTTGTACTCTTGACATGTCCACTTTCCTCATGTTTTCAGAGTGAACATAGCTTTCTAAACACACCTGACTTGTACGAGTTTTTAATCATTTGATGCACAATTTAAATTTCATACTTTATCTGTGTTTATATTGTACTTAACTGTATGTAAGGGTCGTTTTTTCATCTTTTATTATATACAATATTTATATATCTATTGTATTTATGGCAGTTTTTGGAATCTATTGAAAATGGCAGTTTTGAGTAATCAAAGAAACAGTTGTGGAATCAGTGCAGCCTCCCAACTTGGAGAAATTAGTAACTGTTCAACTATCTTCCCAAGTCCATTATTGTGTCTGACTGAATTGTTATGTCATCAGAAAATCTTAATGTTTTTAGTTCTTCTCCCTGAACTTTAATTCCCATTCCAGATTTCTCCTAGTTTTCCTTCACTGGTTACTCAACATGCAGGTTGAATAACATGGCAACAGGCTACAACCCTATCTCACTCCCTTCGCAACTACTACTTCCCTATAATTTTCTCTGCTCTCATAATTGTTGTCTTTGTTTTTGTGCAAGTTGTAGATGATGTTTTTGCTGCCTGTATTTTATCCCTGCCACCTTCAGAATTTCAAAGAGTATATGTATTCCAGTCAGTATTGTCAAAAGCTTTCTCTGTATCCACAAATGCTATAAACATTGCTCTGCCTTTCTTCTAAGATAAGTTATAGGGTCAATATTGCCCCACATGTTGCTACATTTCTCCAGAGCCAAACTGACCTTTCCTTAAATCAGCTTCTAACACTCTTCCCATTCTTCTGTAAGTAGTTTGTGTCAATATTTTGTTTGCAACCATGATATTTAAAACTGATGGTACTCTAGTTTCTACACCTATCAGCATCTACCTTGTTTGGAAATGGAATTATTACATTTTTCCTGAAGCCTTAGGGTGTATTGCCTGCCTCATATATCATCCACATCAGTTGGAATAACTTTGCCATTGCTAGCTGTCCCAAGGGCCTCAGTATGCCTAAGGGAATGTTATCTACTCCGGCAGCATTATTTCCACCTAGGTCTTTCACCGCTATGTCAAATTCTTCTTGGAGGATCATATCTCCCATTTCATGTTCACATATTTATTCTTCTCTTTCTACAATATTACCCTCAAATTTGTTCTCAACCAGTATTGATTCCAAAAGCATCGATCATGTGAAACTGAACTAGCATTTTTCTCACATGATGCCCTGAAAGCCGTGGATCGAGGGCAGTCAGATAGATGCTGTATTTATTGACTTCCAAGAAGGATTTTTTTTAGAATCTTAGAACATATTTGAACAGATGACCTCCTCAATGCTGACCAGCACCGATTCCAAAAACATCGTTCATCTGAAACCGAAGTTGCACTTTTCTCACATGGCATATAGAAAGTTTTGGATCAAGGCAGTATTTCATGATTTCAGAAAGGCGTTTGACTCAGTATCACATCTACGTTCAATAATGCGGTGTATCAAGTGAAATTTGTGACTGGATTGAGGACTTTTTGGTAGAGAAGGCACAGCATATTATCTTGTATTGAGAGTCATCAACAGTTGTGGAAGTAACTTTGGATGTACCCCATGGAACTGTGTTGAGAGACTTGCTGTTTGTGCTGTGTATTGATGACCTTGCAGATGATATTAACAGTAACACCAGGCATTTTGCAGATGATGCGGCGATCTGTAGTTAAGTACTATTGGAGAGAAGCTGCATAAATATTCAGGTAGAGGTTGATCAGATTTCAAAATGCTACAAAGATTGGCAACTTTCTTTAAATGTTCAGAAATGTAAAATTGTGCACTCCACAAAAGAAGAAACACTGTATCCTATGACTTGCACTTTGCAAAACTTAAAAAAAAAAGTAGTATCCTATGACTACAATATCAGTGAGTCACTGCTGGAATTGGCCAACTCTTACAAATACCTGGATGTGATGCTCTATAGGGATATGAAATGGAATGATCACAAAGGCTGAGTCATGAGTAAACCAGATGGTAGACTTCAGTTTATTGGAAGAATGCTGGGGAACTGCAATCAGTCTACAAAAGAGATGGCTTACAAATCACTTGTGCGATAAGTTCTAAAATATTGCTTAAGTGTGTGGGACCATACTAGATGAGACTAACAGGAGATATTGAACATATATAGAGAAGGGTGGCGTGAATGCTCACAGGTTTGTTTAATCCATGGGAGAGTGTCACAGAGATACCGAAGAAACTGAATCGGAAGATTTTTGAGGATAGACGTAAACTATCCCAAGAAAGTCCGTTAACAAAGTTTCAAGAACCAGCTATAAATGATGACTCTAGGAACATACTACAATCCCCTATGTATGTGGCAGGAGGAACAAGACTTTTGGTCAGGTGATTACAGGGTTATAAATACAAAATCAAATAGGGGTAATGCAGGAGTAGGTTTAATAATGAATAAAAAAGTAGGAGTGCGGGTTAGCTACTACAAACAGCATAGTGAACGCATTATTCTGGCCAAGATAGACACAAAGCCCATGCCTACTACAGTAGTACAAGTTTATATGCCAACTAGTTCTGCAGATGATGAAGAAATAGATGAAATGTATGACGAGATAAAAGAAATTATTCAGGTAGTGAAGGGAGACGAAAATTTAATAGTCATGGGTGACTGGAATTCGTCAGTAGGAAAATGGAGAGAAGGAAACATAGTAGGTGAATATGGACTGCGGGGAAGGAATGGGAGGGGAAGCCGCCTTGTAGAATTTTGCACAGAGCATAAATTAATCATTGCTAACACTTCGTTCAAGAATCATAAAAGAAGGTTGTGTACCTGGAAGAATCTGGGAGATACTAAAAGGTATCAGATAGATTATATAATGGTGAGACAGAGATTTAGGAACCAGGTTTTAAATTGTAAGACATTTCCTGGGGCAGATGTGGATTCTGACCACAATCTATTGGTTATGAACTGCAGATTGAAACTGAAGAAACTGCAAAAAGGTGGGAATTTAAGGAGATGGGACCTGGATAAACTGAAAGAACCAGAGGTTGTAGAGAGTTTCAGGGAGAGCATAAGGGAACAATTGACTGGAATGGGGGAAAGAAATACAGTAGAACAAGAATGGGTAGCTCTGAGGGATGAAGTAGTGAAGGCAGCAGACGATCAAGTAGGTAAAAAGACGAGGGCTAATAGAAATCCTTGGGTAACAGAAGAAATATTGAATTTAATTGATGAAAGGAGAAAATATAAAAATGCAGTAAATGAAGCAGGCAAAAAGGAATACAAACGTCTCAAAAATGAGATCGACAGGAAGTGCAAAATGGCTAAGCAGGGATGGCTAGAGGACAAATGTAAGGATGTAGAGGCTTGTCTCACTAGGGGTAAGATAGATACTGCCTACAGGAAAATTAAAGAGACCTTTGGAGAGAAGAGAACCACTTGTATGAATATCAAGAGCTCAGATGGCAACCCAGTTAAGCAAAGAAAGGAAGGCAGAAAGGTGGAAGGAGTATATAGAGGGTTTATACAAGGGCGATGTACTTTAGGACAATATTATGGAAATGGAAGAGGATGTAGATGAAGACGAAATGGGAGATAAGATACTGCGTGAAGAGTTTGACAGAGCACTGAAAGACCTGAGTCAAAACAAGGCCCCGGGAGTAGACAACATTCCATTAGAACTACTGATGGCCTAGGGAGAGCCAGTCATGACAAAACTCTACCATCTGGTGAGCATGATGTATGAGACAGGCGAAATACCCTCAGACTTCAAGAAGAATATAATAATTCCAATCCCAAAGAAAGCAAGTGTTGACAGATGTGAAAATTACCGAACTATCAGTTTAATAAGTCACAGCTGCAAAATACTAACGCGAGTTCTTTACAGACGAATGGAAAAACTGATAGAAGCCGACCTCGGGGAAGATCAGTTTGGATTCTGTAGAAATGTTGGAACACGTGAGGCAATACTGACCTTACGACTTATCTTAGAAGAAAGATTAAGAAAAGGCAAACCTACATTTCTAGCATTTGTAGACTTAGAGAAAGCTTTTGACAATGTTAACTGGAATACTCTCTTTCAAATTCTGAAGGTGGCAGGGGTAAAATACAGGTAGCGAAAGGCTATTTACAATTTGTACAGAAACCACATGGCAGTTATAAGAGTCGAGGGGCATGAAAGGGAAGCAGTGGTTGGGAAGGGAGTAAGACAGGGTTGTAGCCTCTCCCCGATGTTATTCAATCTGTATATTGAGCAAGCAGTAAAGGAAACAAAAGAAAAATTTGGAGTAGGTATTAAAATTCATGGAGAAGAAGTAAAAACTTTGAGGTTCGCCGATGACATAGTAATTCTGTCAGAGACAGCAAAGGACTTGGAAGAGCAGTTGAACGGAATGGACAGTGTCTTGAAAGGAGGATATAAGATGAACATCAACAAAAGCAAAACAAGGATAATGGAATGTAGTCAAATTAAGTCGGGTGATGCTGAGTGAATTAGATTAGGAAATGAGACACTTAAAGTAGTAAAGGAGTTTTGCTATTTAGGGAGTAAAATAACCGATGATGGTCCAAGTAGAGAGGATATAAAATGTAGACTGACAATGGCAAGGAAAGTGTTTCTCAAGAAGAGAAATTTGTTAACATCGAGTAGAGATTTAAGTGTCAGGAAGTCGTTTCTGAAAGTATTTGTATGGAGTGTAGCCATGTATGGAAGTGAAACATGGACGATAACCAGTTTGGACAAGAAGAGAATAGAAGCTTTCGAAATGTGGTGCTATAGAAGAATGCTGAAGATAAGGTGGGTAGATCACATAACTAATGAGGAGGTATTGAATAGGATTGGGGAGAAGAGAAGTTTGTGGCACAACTTGACTAGAAGAAGGGATCGGTTGGTAGGACATGTTTTGAGGCATCGAGGGATCACAAATTTAGCATTGGAGGGCAGCGTGGAGGGTAAAAATCGTAGAGGGAGACCAAGAGATGAATACACTAAGCAGATTCAGAAGGATGTAGGTTGCAGTAGGTACTGGGAGATGAAGAAGCTTGCACAGGATAGAGTAGCATGGAGAGCTGCATCAAACCAGTCTCAGGACTGAAGACCACAACAACAACATGTATTGTTCACATAGAGATCATGAGAATAAGATTAGAATAATTACTGCATGCACCAAGGCATTCAAACAATCACTCTTCCAATGCTCCATACGTGAATGGAACAGGAAGAAACCCTAATAACTGGTACAATGGGATGTACCATCTACCATGAACCTCATGGTGGTTTGCAGAGTATAGATGTAGATGTAAATTTGACTCAGTACCACACCTACACTTATTATCAAAAGTATTGCAACATTACCTACAGTTAGCGGTAACTACTCCTGCTAGCAATTCAGTTGAGGGCGAGTGCACAACCTGTTAAATGGCTCATCTGCACCGATGCATTATAGCCTTACGTAAGTGGATGATGTTTACTAAGGTGGCCTATGGGACAGGTCAGTAGAATTCTGATATATAATACAAGTGCAAATTAAGTAATGAAATCGGGAAGTAAGTATACCTTCCTTTGGGGTCTTAATGTACGTTTAGCACACATCTGAATTATACTTTTGCTTTATTCATAAAAAATTGCTTTGTTATGAATGATGGCCCAACATATACCATACAAAATGGTCAAGTTGAAATCTGGAATAGTTCTAGCAGAGCAACTGCAGTCAAACAAACAGTTCACTACGCTACTGTCACCATAAGTTGCACTACATTCACAGTTCAAATTCTCAGCTCTCAAACTGATCAACTGAAGATTAGCTTTCAAACAATAATTTCTATTTCAACAAATTGCACAAATGGGAACAGCAAGAGTTTGTCAAAACAGTTACTTTATTCTTAAATTTATTATGAAATACACATAGAAAATTAAACATCAACACAAATTGTCCTCACAGAGGCTAATAGCTTTATGTACTTGGGAATAACTCAGTATTAGGTACAAAGAGTCACCTGTTATGTTACAGTATGATCATAAGAGTTAACATACAAAAGCTGTGAATGGGTTGATGGTTTCTTGGTAGTAAATATGCAGCATGTTATTTCGGATGGAGAGTAATCGACAGACATAGAAGCAACTTCAGGTGTGCCCCAGGGAAGTGTGCTGGGACAACTGTAGTTGAATTTGTATATTAATCTACATCTGTATCTAAATGCTATGAACCACAGTGAGGTGCATGGCAGAGGGTACGTCCCATTGTACCAGTTATTAGGGTTTCTTCCTGTTCCATTCTTGTATAGAGCATTGGAAGAATGATTATTTGGATGCCTTGGTGCGTGCAGTAATTATTCTAATCTTATTCTCTTGATCCCTATGTGAACAATACATAGGGGATTGTAGTATGTTCCTAGAGTCATCATTTAAAGCCAGTTCTTGAAAATTTGTTAACAGACGTTCTTGGGATAGTTTACGTCTATCTTCAAGAATCTTCCAGTTCAATTCTTTCAGTATCACTGTGACACTCTCCCATGGATTAAACAAACCTGAGACCACTCATGCTGCCCCTTGCTGCATACATTCAATACCCTGTGTTAGATCTATCAGGTATGGGCCTCACAGACCTGAGCAATATTCTAGAACCACTCACGAGTGATTTGTATTTAATCTCCTTAGTACGTTGACTGCACCTCCCCAATATTCTACCAGTTAACTGCTATCTACCACCTGCTTTATCCACAACTGAGCCTATGTGATCATTCCATTTCATACCCCTACAAAGTGTTACACCCAGGTATTTCTATGAGCTGGCCGATTCTAACTGTGACTCACTGATATTATAGTCATAGGATACTATGTCTTTTCATTTTGTGAAGTGCAAAATTTTACATTTCTGAACATTTAAAGCAAGTTGCCAATTTCTGAACCACTCTAAAATCTTATCAAGATCTAACTGAAGATTTATACGGCTTCTATTACATAGTACTTCATTTCAGCTGACTGCATGATCTGCAAAAAGCCTGATGTTACTGTTAATATTGTCTGCAAGGTCATTAATATAGAACACGAACAGCAAGGGTCCCAACACACTTCCCCGAGGCACACTCGAAGTTACTTCTACACCTGACGACGACTCTCCGTCCGCGACAACATATTCTGTCCTCCCTACCAAAAAGTCCCCAATCCAGTCACACATTTCACTTTATACCCCATATGAACTTTTGAACTGCCAGGCAATATTAGTAGCAACTGAATACGTTTAGCAGCTGATGCAGTTGTCTATAATGAAGTGCTGCCTGAAAAAATTTGCACAAATATTCAGTTAGATCTTGATATGATTTAAAGCATTGTAAGAATTCACAGATTACTGAAAATATTAGAAATAAGATTGTGCATTTCACAAAACAAAACAAAAAATCATCCTATCACTACAATATTAATGAGTCATTGTTAGAATCGCTCAACTAATACAACCGTCTGGGTGTAATAATTTGTAGTAGAAGTGGAATCATCACTTATGGTCAGTTACAGTAAAGCAGATGGCAGGCTTCAGTTCACTGGTGGAAAACTAATGAAATGCAATCAGTCTACATATGACATTCCTCATACAACACTCATTTGACTATTTCTAGAGTACTGCTTAAGTGCACGAGACCCGTACCGAACAGGAATATCAGGAGATAATGAGTGTATACAAAGGAGGGCAGCCCAAACAGTCACAGATTAGTTTGATCCATGGAAGAGTGTCACCGAGATTCTGCAAATACTAAACTGGGAGACACTTGAAGACAGATGCAAACTGTTCTGTGAAATTTCACTTATTAATTTTCAAGAACCGGTCTTAAGTGAGGAATTTAGAAATTTATCACAACCTTTAATGTATCACCTCCATAGGTATCTACAAGAGAAAATTCTACTCATTACAGACTGCACAGAGACATCTAACAATAATTCTTTCATACACTGTATGTTAACAGAATGGAAACAATCCATAATTACTGGTACAAAGGGAGGTACCCTCTGCCATGCACTTCACAGTGCCCACAGAATATGGAGAGTACCTGTGGCATAAGTGTTTGTGTAAACAGTGTATGTACTTTAGCTTTTCCAAACAAATAATACAGTGCTAAATTTATCAAATTTTTTAATGTGTTTGAGTATTCTGAGGGAGATCCATTTCGGGTTCTATGGTTGTTTCTAACAGACAACTGTACCAAAACATGACTGACACTCAGATAAAGAATATACTTGACTCTCTTCCCTGTGAGAGGCACAGCTGATACCCACTACTCTCTGAAGGGACCAATGAAAATGTCAACACGAGTCACCATATGTAACTTCCGTTACAAATTTTAAAAATTCCCTTTTGCAATCACTTGTATCAGCGTGAATACTTTTCTGTACAACAGTTATACAGAGCAGCAACACAATATTAAGCTTCTTAAAAAATAAAAAATAAGTGCTCCACAAATTTTTGCTCTCAGCGTGAGCCCTAATTCTAAGTCTCGTGAAAGCTGTTATGTTATGGAGGGTATTTTCTGGTAACATGGTACCACACCTTAGAAAGAAAAGTGAGCAAGTGAAGTACAGAGATCAGACTGTTTTAGCACTACCTATTGTATATATCACATTTCAAGGTTTTGGATTTATGAGCATGATGTGAGAGACCCATTTCAAATTTTTGAGAATAAAATACTATGCTATTTGATTACATAGTGAACAGTTTTTATGATCAGCAGCATGAAGTCTGTGAAAGTATACCTACACACAATTCCAGAACAGTCCTGGTAGATTATAAAACAAAGCTGGGGAAAGAGGATTCTTCTCATGTTCTTTTTGGTAAGAAAAGCTTGCACAAGTACTAATGGACTGAGAGTTGCCCAGTTTGTGCCACCAATGATCTTAAAACAGTAAGCGCATGTTTCCTGAGGTGAAGATATTGACAAGGGGACCTGGGAAATTGCAGGAACGAATAGTACAAATCAAATTAACCATATATTGATATCCAAAAGATGGACAAGAGACATTGAAAACGTGCGTACATTTCTGGGAGCAAATTCAGGCTCAAACCATTATTTTGTAGCTATAAAAAGTAAACAAAGGATTCCTGTAGCATTTATAGAAGGTATGACAATACTAAAATCGAATATAGAAAAATTCGAAGATAGGGATAAAGCATTTGAATACTGGAATAAATTGAAACAGGTAGATATTACAGTTTGTAAAGCACAGTAATGATGTTGAGAACGAATGGGAATGTATTAAGAATAACATCATAATTCTGGCAAAGATGCAGTAGGGGAATCTAAAACACCCAGAAAGGAAGAGTGATACAATGATGAATGTAGTCAATTGCTACAACATAGAGAGAGGAACAAGATTAAAATGTCTTCAATGAAATATGAGAATTAACTAGGCTACATACACATAGTGAAAAGAGGATGGAAACAGCAAGGATATGCAGAACAAAGAAACTAGAATCCTTAAAAAGGAAGACAGAAAATAGGAAAGAGCATTATAACAGGAATGAGAGTGGAAACCTGCCGACAGCAAAGCGGAGGGCGATGGACAGATGAAGAGAATATTTTAAAGAAATGGTGGAGGGTGATTGCACCAATGGGATGCAATGGATATTCCATACAGTAGAACCAAAAACAGAAGAGCCTGCTCTCACAGAAGTAAAAAAGATGGTGAACTGTCAACAGAAGAAAAATCACAAACCTCTGGGAAATAATGGAATAATTGAAGAGTTGCTAAGGAGAGGAGGCATTACTTTACACAGACAGATATGTAAGAAAGACGACGAGGCACGTTGCTCTAACTGCAGTTGCTCTAACTTTGTTGAATGTGGCATATAAGGTTTTATCCAGAACCTTGTATAATAGACTAGTCTCATATGTGGTAGATATATTGGGTGATTATCAATGCGGCTTTAGGTCTAATAGATCAGTTGTGGACCAGATATTTGTACTAAGACAAATACAGAGAAAAGCATATGAAAATAATACAAAACTGGATGACATCTACATGGACTTCAAGCAGGCCTTTGATAGTCTCAATTGGGAAGAGATGTTACAAGATACGAAAGTGCTTGGCATACCATCCAAATATATTTCAGTCATTAAGGCAAACTTGGCAGATTCCGAGGCAATAGTGAGAGTGGATGGGGAATTAACTGACTTTATCAATATCAATAAAAGAGTCAGACAAGGTGATGGATGCCCTTTCCACAATGCTTTTCAGTATGATGTTAGAAGCAATTATATGAAAACTGCAAATATCTGGGAACATAGGTATGTGGACCATGAAGCTGGCTGTGTATGGTGACGACACTGCAGTTGCTAGTACAGAAAGGATGTCATTGGAGAGAATAGCGGCAGAACTGAAAGAAACTGTACAGTGTAGGAGACTGGTAAGTAATGAATCAAAGACTAAATATATGGAACTTCCTAGAACTGGGTGACAATAACTTGGATAACTTGACAGCAGCAGGTTTTAATTTTGAGCACGTAAATAATTTTGAATAAATAGGGGCTAACATTAATAAAGTAAATTCCATCTTCACTGAAATAAAAGCCTGTATTTTAAGTAGTAATAGATGTTATCATACATTTAAAAAGCTAATGAAATCTGAGATGATACATCAAGAGCTCAGAATGACCACATATATAAAGTTATGATGAGGCCAGTGGTTACATATAGATGTGAAGCATGGACACTAACCAGCACTGATGAATAGCAAGTCAGGATATTTGTGTTATAGCAAGAACAAACACAATGTACAAAATATAGTACTTTATACAGCAACACAGGTTGTGCATAGTGCTGAACACATTGATTGGACAACAGTGATGCAACATAAAAGAGAGCCCGAGCACTTGTTTGGGATCACTTAAGTAATGATGTTTCTGTGGCAGCTCACCAGAGTGCACCAGGGGGATGACCCAGATAGCCTCTATAAGCAGACCTGTGAACTGTATGAACACACACACAGGCACAGAAAAATGCATGGTACAAAAAAAGCTACCAAAAAAGCATTGATATCATGAGAGAAAAAAAACGATCTCACAAGGCACAGAGATTACAAATCACAAAAAACACCAAGGATGGCAGTGATGTCCATTTCATCACCTGATGACGGTGGCTGCTGCAACACGTAGTGGGCATGCAACAGTGACGAGGAGGCGGACTGGCGCACAAATGTCCCCCTCTCGTGAGAGCCGTACAGCAGGACCAGGGGTGGCATCTCCATAGCAACATCCTTGTGGAAGTCAGTGCCAGAGGCATCAGTGGGGGCGTCAGAGACTACAGCTACAGTCGACCTGGCAATGGAGCTGGCAGTGGCAGGTGCAGCGTGGGCTGCACCAGCTGTGGCAGTCGAGGAGTGGGAGTATAGACAGGAACCCCAGACAGAGATCTGCCAGGTAACCACCCCGTCTGGAGCCTAAACCAGATCGTCTGCAGCACAGGAACAAACATTGGGTGGTGAGGGGGGGGGGGGGGGCTGGGGAGGCGATGGGCTCTCCGAAAGAGGTCCCGTCATGCTGGTCTCAGCAGGCTGAAGTGACGGAACATCCATCCGTCAGGAGTGTGGACGACCCACAGGTGCCGGTCGTGGTGATGGTCGACGATGGCAGGAACTCAGTTCGGTCAGTGGCCAAAGCCACGAGCCCACATAGGCACACCTGACTTGAGCCGTCATGGAGCTGGGGATGCCAGCTGACGTAGCATTGGATGCACCAGGTAAAGGAGGGTCTGTGGTCGGTGTAGCAGTTCTGCCGGGCTGTTGTCCCTCACAAGAATGAAACGGTGTGAACTCAAATAATGGTCTAAAGAAGCTTCAGGGGACCTAACAGATACATTCTCCCACATATGAGTTTTAAATATCCAAACCATGCATTCAGCCTCACTATTAGATTGAGGATGAGATGGCAGAGCTGTAAGACTGTGAACACCACTACTCTGACAAAGAGATGCAAATTCTTGAGAAACAAACTGGACTCTGTTATCGGTATCCACGATATACAGAAGTCACTCGAGTGCAAAAATCTTAGACGAGGCCAAAATAGTGGCTGCCATGGACATGGACAGACAACAAGCCATACCGGGAAACTTGGAATAGGTGTCCACTACAATGAGCCAATACTGATTTACGAAGGGCCCAGTGCTGTGCTGTCAGCCCAGGAGAAAAAGACACTCACAGGGCCACCTGTTGTTGAACACAGTCAGTGCAAGTGGCAACAAGCCCCATACTTTCCTCATCTATGCCTGGCCAAGATACATGCTGGTGGGCCAAAGATTTAGTCCGAGAAGTCCCAAAATGACCAACATGCAGAAGCTGCAGTACATTACGGATTGAGGAAGCAAGAATCACAACCCAGGGAGCAGTGTCCTTTGTAGCCAACAAAAGAACCCCATCAAACAGAGAAAGGCAGTGCTGGAGGGTGGAGTAATTATGCAAGGGATCTGAGGCACGACCTGGGGGTTTTTCTGGCCAAATGTGCAGCACAAAAGAGAGGACCCAACCAAGTACAGGATCAACGGTGACAGCCAATGCTATCGTGGCACTAGTGATGGGAAAACCTTCGACTGCATTCTGGTTCTCAACATTTGAACAGAAACAAAGTAACTCATCCTGATCGAACACCGGGTCTGGCCCTATCGGAAGGCGATGGCACGGTGTGCCTTCGGCCAGTAATCGATCTGATAATGATAACAGGAGAGGAAGAGAGCCCACCACTACAAACAATGCGCTGTCTTGTCTGGCATGGCAGCCCAAGGATTAAAAAAAAAGCAACCAATGGCTTGAGATCTGTGATTAAATGGAACTTAGAACCGTAAAGGAGGACCTGAAATTTCTTGAGGCGAACACAATAGCTAAAACCTCCTTTTCAGTCTGAGAATACTGCTGCTGAGCAGGAGTTAAACTCTTAGAAATGTAAGAAATGAGTCACTCAGACTGGTCCACATATTTGTGCACCAACACCGTGCCCTGGCTGTGCTGAGAGGCATCTGTAGCCAGCACAAGATGCTGGCACAGCTGAAAAGTGGCCAGACACAAAGCAGATTGAAGCTTAGATTTAAACAAAGCAAATGCTCGGTCACAAACTGGGGCCCGGAAAGAGGCACTTTTTACAAAAGCGTGTGCAGGGGCTGAGCAACAGGGGACGCGTCCAGTAAAAACTTACGGTAGTACACAACTTTACCTAGAAACCCCTGCAGTTCCTTAACAGAGGTCGGCTCCACCAAAGCCAAAATTGCACCAACATGATGACGCACCAGTTGACCCCTGTGCAAGAAACCTGAAAACTTAGGTACCTGATTGACAGCTGAAAAAATTGAAGTTTGGCAAGATTGCACTTGAGACCTGCACATTGCAAAACAGAAAATGGTGATCAGAGATTGCTAATGTGGTCTTCAGTGGAAGACCAAGAAACAATGATATTATTGAGGTAATTGGTGCAGCTGGTTACAGAGGCTGCCATACGTTCTAAAAACAAACCTGAAAAATTGTGGGTGTGCTAGCGAGGCTAGAACACAACTGTTAATATTGATATAGGCCAAAAGGCATAGTGACTGTAGGGTCTTGTACCGTAGGAATCAAGGGAGAGAATGTTGCTTGGTGGCCAGTATCCTCTTTCTACAACACAAATGCACTCGTGGATTAACACGGTTCTTTATTTACATGAACAGATAGTTGCTACTTAACTTTAATAGAGTCCATGTGTCGTGGTACAAGTTGATCCATAATAGTCGTCTTGTGGACAATCTTGGTAATCTTGCTATAATCTGACACTGTGTACTGTCATAGCCTGAGATGTGAACAGAGCCTGCAGTGCAATGAATTACAGATGGCAAACTGGTGAGTTATTCTGACAGTGACTGAGTTAATGAGGCCGAGCGACTGATCCTCCTGTCAGCGGCAATGGCCTAAATATCTGCGGTCGAGAGGACATAAGTGATGTGATGCTTGCGAGTCTGTCTCTGGCCTCTCTTGTGATAGGTGCGCTCGATTGAGCACCTACTTTCGATCTTTTCACTACATCTTTGCCAACCGGTGTGCTGGCAGCAGCTTACACCAGCACCCCCCCCCCCCCTCAAAATGCCGCACTGTTGTTGTGACAGGAAGATGTGAATGATAACGGGGAGGGACACAGGACGCTGGACATAGAGACGAACCGGGTGCCACGACTGTGGAGGATGGCGTTCTCCTGGCTGTACCCTTCCATCTGTCAACAGGAACATCCTCTGGAAAACTGCTGCCAGAGCACACGTCCAGGCTTCAGGGCGTGTCCTGCGGTGATGACGGCGATGGCAGGTTCATATCCGTCGGGTCAGTGAGCGGGTATGGTGGGGGCAAGTGTACATTGTCCATCCGCTTCTCCCGGTGTGCCCTGGTGGCACCGGTGGGCAGCTGCGAAGACCGTGGAATCCTGTGAGGCCGTGAATCTGGGAGAAGAAAAACAGCAGACTCACGGGGCAAATGACATGCACGAATTTGGTTCTGGTGGCAGCACTGCAAACTATCGGGACCTGCAATTGAGTACGTAAAAGATCCGAGGTGTTCCTGGATCGTGCCTCTTTCCCAGTACCCACAGATGCCATAAACCCTGAAAAGAACGAGATCGTGTTGTGAAAAGCGATACTTGCGAACCGTCGGTGGTGCCGGTTCCTGAGGTCGGTGTACCGAGGACGGCAGCATCCGACGGTGGCGGTCGTGCAGGAGTTCTGTCGTCGACGGTCCGTCTCGTGGTCGGGAGTGATAGGCGGCGAGAAAGAGTTGCAGTGCCCGTTCCTGTGTGTGGGTGGTGTGAAGCTCGGCCATCTGTGGTTTGAAAGTGTGTACGAAGCATTCTGCTTCTCTGTTGGACTGGGGGTAGAGCACTTGTTAGATGAAGAATGTCATTTCGGTTACAAAACTGATCAAAATCGAGAGAAGTGAACTGCGGTCCTTTGTCCGACACGAGTACTTCTGGCAAATGTTCTATGCAAAATATGGAGGACAACACTCGAATGGTGCTACACGATGTAGTAGAAGCCGTAGGCACCGCAAACGGGAACTTACTAAAAGAGTCTATCACTACGAGCCGACGACTGTTTCGAAATGGTCCTGCAAAGTCAGTGTGCACTTGCTGCCGTGGCGATTGAGTCTTAGGTCGAGATGCAAATGCCTGTGGAGGAGCAGATCGGTTTTTTGCACACGCGCGGCACTGTGACATCATCTGTTCAGTTGGGTGTCCGTGCCCAGCCAAGTATAGTGCCAGCGCACTAACCGTTTAGTGTGAACGACTCCCCAATGTTCTTGGTGGAGCAATCACAACACATCCTTTTGCAACACTTTGGGAATAAGTACATGCTATTGTCCACTGTCACTCTGAACTAGAATCTTATCCTGTCGAACTGAAAGGTTATGCCGACATGTAAAATATTGGCACACAACTAAGTTCTGGATACTGTCCAATGAAAGAGGCCGAGATGTGCGAATGTAATGCAATAAAATCATCAGATCTGGGTCCGCTTCCGTGACCTGTGCAATTTTTCTGCACTGCGAGGGAAGAGATTCCAGCAATTCAGAGTCCTGCACATCGAGTTGGCGACAAGATGAAGTAGATGCATCAAAATCAGAGGTCTGGGCCAATCGGAATGTGAGATAGGACGTCTGCATTGCCGTGCTTTGTCGTAGGTCTGTACACAATTTGATACTGATACTGTGAAAGCGACAAAGACCGACGTTGCAATTTTTGAGCATTGTGTGTAGGTACCAGCTTTCACAGATGAAACGAGGGCTGCAAAGGCTCGTGATCTGTCACTAAAAAGAACTTGCGACCGTACAAATAGTGAAGGAATTTTGCACATCGTACCCAATAGCGAGAGCCTATTTTTCTATTTGAGAATAATTGCACTGAACCTGAGTGAGGAACTTTGCGGCAACAGCAATGGGTCTGTCTTGTGCACCAATTCTGTGCGAAAGCACAGTGCCGTTTCCGTAGGAAGAATCATTGCCTTGCAAAACTACTGGCTTGGCTGGGTCAAAATGCACTAAACATCTGTCACTAAACAAGGCATTTGTGAGTTTATGAAATTTGTCTTGACAATCTTTATTCCAAACAAAAGTTACATTTTTGTGATGCGGGCGATGCAATGGAGCTGCAATATGAGCGACATTTGGTATAAGCTGAATGTAGTATGTCGTATTGCCTTGTACTGACTGCAGTTCAGACACATTGTGAGGAACAGGCAGGTCACAGATTGCAAGCAAATGAGATTGGAGAGGGTGCACACCCTGACTTTTATCACATAACCTAAGTACTGTAGTTCAGTTTGAAATAAGTAACACTTTTCGAGACAACACTTGAGTCCCACTTGAGACAACACTCAAAAAAGAGTACGCAAATTGGCAATCTGTTTTTCCTCTGATGTATGACCTGAGATGACAATTTTGTCAAGGTAGTTTGAACAAACATGCAGCTTTACATGCAGCTTTACTGTGTGATTAAATGATGATGGCGTCCTCTTGGGTAAAATATTCCAGAGGTAAAACAGTCCCCCATTCGGATCTCCGGGCGGGGACTACTCAAGAGGACATCGTTATCAGGAGAAAGAAAACTGGCATTCTAGGGATCGGAGCGTGGAATGTCAGATCCCTTAATCGGGCAGGTAGGTTAGAAAACTTAAAAAGGGAAATGGATAGGTTAAATTTAGATATAGTGGGAATTAGTGAAGTTCGGTGGCAGGAGGAACAAGACTTTTGGTCAGGTGATTACAGGGTTATAAATACAAAATCAAATAGGGGTAATGCAGGAGTAGGTTTAATAATGAATAAAAAAATAGGAGTGCGGGTTAGCTACTACAAACAGCATAGTGAACGCATTATTGTGGCCAAGATAGACACAAAGCCCATGCCTACTAGAGTAGTACAAGTTTATATGCCAACTAGCTCTGCAGATGATGAAGAAATTGATGAAATGTATGACGAGATAAAAGAAATTATTCAGGTAGTGAAGGGAGATGAAAATTTAATAGTCATGGGTGACTGGAATTCGTCAGTAGGAAAAGGGAGAGAAGGAAACATAGTAGGTGAATATGGATTGGGGGGAAGAAATGAAAGAGGAAGCCGCCTTGTAGAATTTTGCACAGAGCATAACTTAATCATAGCTAACACTTGGTTCAAGAATCATAAAAGAAGGTTGTATACCTGGAAGAATCCTGGAGATACTAAAAGGTATCAGATAGATTATATAATGGTAAGACAGAGATTTAGAAACCAGGTTTTAAATTGTAAGACATTTCCAGGGGCAGATGTGGATTCTGACCACAATCTATCGGTTATGAACTGCAGATTGAAACTGAAGAAACTGCAAAAAGGTGGGAATTTAAGGAGATGGGACCTGGATAAACTGAAAGAACCAGAGGTTGTAGAGAGTTTCAGGGAGAGCATAAGGGAACAATTGACTGGAATGGGGGAAAGAAATACAGTAGAAGAAGAATGGGTAGCTCTGAGGGAAGAAGTAGTGAAGGCAGCAGAGGATCAAGTAGGTAAAAAGACGAGGGCTAATAGAAATCCTTGGGTAACAGAAGAAATATTGAATTTAATTGATGAAAGGAGAAAATATAAAAATGCAGTAAATGAAGCAGGCAAAAAGGAATACAAACGTCTCAAAAATGAGATCGACAGGAAGTGCAAAATGGCTAAGCAGGGATGGCTAGAGGACAAATGTAAGGATGTAAAGGCTTGTCTCACAAGGGGTAAGATAGATACTGCCTACAGGAAAATTAAAGAGACCTTTGGAGAGAAGAGAACCACTTGTATGAATATCAAGAGCTCAGTTGGCAACCCAGTTCTAAGCAAAGAAGGGAAGGCAGAAAGGTGGAAGGAGTATATAGAGGGTTTATACAAGGGCGATGTACTTGAGGACAATATTATGGAAATGGAAGAGGATGTAGATGAAGATGAAATGGGAGATATGATACTGCGTGAAGAGTTTGACAGAGCACTGAAAGACCTGAGTCGAAACAAGGCCCCGGGAGTAGACAACATTCCATTAGAACTACTGATGGCCTTGGGAGAGCCAGACATGACAAAACTCTACCATCTGGTGAGCAAGATGTATGAGACAGGCGAAATACCCACAGACTTCAAGAAGAATATAATAATTCCAATCCCAAAGAAAGCAGGTGTTGACAGATGTGAAAATTACCAAACTATCAGTTTAATAAGTCACAGCTGCAAAATACTAATGCGAATTCTTTACAGACGAATGGAAAAACTGGTAGAAGCGGACCTCGGGGAAGATCAGTTTGGATTCCGTAGAAATGTTGGAACACGTGAGGCAATACTAACCTTACGACTTATCTTAGAAGAAAGATTAAGAAAAGACAAACCCACGTTTCTAGCATTTGTAGACTTAGAGAAAGCTTTTGACAACGTTAACTGGAATACTCTCTTTCAAATTCTGAAGGTGGCAGGGGTAAAATACAGGGAGCGAAAGGCTATTTACAATTTGTACAGAAACCACATGGCAGTTATAAGAGTTGAGGGGCATGAAAGGGAAGCAGTGGTTGGGAAAGGAGTGAGACAGGGTTGTAGCCTCTCCCCGATGTTATTCAATCTGTATATTGAGCAAGCAGTAAAGGAAACAAAAGAAAAATTCGGAGTAGGTATTAAAATTCATGGAGAAGAAGTAAAAACTTTGAGGTTCGCCGATGACATAGTAATTCTGTCAGAGACAGCAAAGGACTTGGAAGAGCAGTTGAACGGAATGGACAGTGTCTTGAAAGGAGGATATAAGATGAACATCAACAAAAGCAAAACGAGGATAATGGAATGTAGTCGAATTTAATCGGGTGATGCTGAGGGGATTAGATTAGGAAATGAGACACTTAAAGTAGTAAAGGAGTTTTGCTATTTAGGGAGTAAAATAACTGATGATGGTCGAAGTAGAGAGGATATAAAATGTAGACTGGCAATGGCAAGGAAATCGCTTCTGAAGAAGAGAAATTTGTTTACATCGAGTAGAGATTTAAGTGTCAGGAAGTCGTTTCTGAAAGTATTTGTATGGAGTGTAGCCATGTATGGAAGTGAAACATGGACGATAACCAGTTTGGACAAGAAGAGAATAGAAGCTTTCGAAATGTGGTGCTACAGAAGAATGCTGAAGATAAGGTGGGTAGATCACGTAACTAATGAGGAGGTATTGAATAGGATTGGGGAGAAGAGAAGTTTGTGGCACAACTTGACTAGAAGAAGGGATCGGTTGGTAGGACATGTTTTGAGGCATCAAGGGATCACAAATTTAGCATTGGAGGGCAGCGTGGAGGGTAAAAATCGTAGAGGGAGACCAAGAGATGAATACACTAAGCAGATTCAGAAGGATGTAGGTTGCAGTAGGTACTGGGAGATGAAGAAGCTTGGACAGGATAGAGTAGCATGGAGAGCTGCATCAAACTAGTCTCAGGACTGAAGACCACAACAACAACAACAACAACAACAGTTTGAACAAAATGGCATTTGTACAGTCAGCTGTTTAAAGTAACATTGAAAATTGGCAGATGTGGAACTGCTGCTGAAAGACAAATGCAAATACTTGAACAGTCCTAAATGTGTATTTACAACAAATATTTTCTGTGATTCTTCATCCAGTGGAATTTGTAAGTAGACTTCAAGCAAATCTGTCTTAGAAAAGTAACGTCCTGCAGCAAGCCTGTCCAGGAGTTCGTCAGGGCAAGGTAACGGTTAACTGTCAACTACTGCCTGTAGGTTGACTGTAGACTTGAAGTCAACACAAATGCAACCAGAAGGCTTAGGCAACAAAACGAGAGGACTTGTCCATTGATTAGCTTGAATGGGAGCAATTTCACCATTATCTTTCAATTCCTTCAATTCACTTACTACTTTGTCTCTTAAAGTAATTGGAATGGGGCAGGCCCGGAAAAACTTGGGCTATGAATTGTCTTTCAATGTAACATGCACTACAGGGCTATTAGCTTTTCCCATTCCTTCTGAAAGTAGTTCAGGAAACTCTTTAAGCAAGCTAGTGAGAATGCCTTTTGGGTCAAAAGCCGACAATGTAAGTCCAGACAAATCATAGGCATCTAAACCCAATATGTTCTCACTGTCTCTTGATTTCAGCACAGTAAATTTCACTGTCCTAGTGTTAGGTTTGTAAGTGGCAGGCAAACTACACTGTCCAAGCACTGGAACTTGCTGTCCATTGTAAGCAACGAGGTGTTTTGAATGCATGGGTCGGATCCTATCCTCGTTGCCACTATAGGGTCTCGTACCGCAGGAATCAACGGAGAGGATGTTGTTTGGTGGCTGGTATCCTCTTTTTACAACACAAATGGACATGTGGATTAACACAATTCTTTATTTACATGAACAGATAGCTGCTATTTAACTTAAATGGAGTCCATGTGTTGTGGTGCAAACTCATCCATAATAGTCCTCTTGCAGACATTCTCGATAATCTTGCTATAATCTGATGCTATGTACTGTCGTAGCCTGAGATAAGAACAGAGGCTGCACTGCAGTGAATGACAGTTGCCAAACTGGTGAGTTAGTCCGACAGTGACTGAGTTAGTGAGGCTGAGTGACTGATCATCCGGTCAGCAGTGGCAGCCTAAATACTTGTGATTGAGAGGGTGTTGGCAGTGTGTTGTTTTAGAGACTGTCTCTGGCCTCACTCGTGATAGGTGTGCACAATCGAGCACCTACTATCGATCTTCACACTACGTCTTTGCCAATCACGTGCTGGCGACAGCTTACGCCAGCACAGTGGCAACGAGAAGGCACCTAGAGGCCTCATCCGAGGTGAGCTGGAGGTATGCTTCCAACAAAACTATCTCAGGAAAGTAGTGGCTGCCTGACAATTTTGAGAGCAATGTGTCGTGGCAGCGCAAAGAGTATGTATGTATTACAGACTGTGCATTAATCGTGCTGCAGAGGTGAAGCCTACCCATCAGCTTCTTAACAATGACCAGTGTTGTAGCCAATTCATTAGATGAAGTAGGCCAAATGACATCGAACAATGTCACACAGTCCAATTCGGTCTTGACGGAGTTGTGCAATGTGACAGGCACCTGATATGCCCAGCAAAAAATGAGGGTGGCCAGTCTCACGGTAACGTGGGTCTGATAACTGGTAGCACAACCTAGTTTAGGGGAAAACAGAACAGAGAGACTCCAGTCGCTGATACAGAACTCGATCTGAGACTAAATTTATCTCATTGGCTGTGGAGAAACCAAAAGCATCTAACCCAAACAGGTCTGCGGTATGGGAATTATCCACAACAAGAAAGGTGAGAGGGCAAACAACAGATTTGTAAGAGGCAGGAGCAGAGCACTGACCTCGGGTCAGAAGCTGCTAACCAACTTCCGTGAAACCTGTTTGAGGGGAAGGAAGCCCAAGTTCACGTACATTTGTGTGTTTAGCAAAGCCACTTGCATCTTTAGTGGTTTGTTAAACACATGCAAGCCAATAAACAGTTTGTTCTGAGAAACAGTCACGGTAGAGTTATAGTTTATATCCATCGGTGTTACTGTGTGTACCACGTTTGAAGAGGAGTTTCACACCAATGCAACGTGGTCTTTCTTTCAACACCTGTTGCAAATCACCCAATGCTTAGGGCACAAAGGGTGCTCATGTGGGACAAAGCAGTACGAGCAAGACGGAAGGGGGGTACACAGCCACTGTTGTGACTCAGCCCGTTGATGACGCCGCTTCGTGCGATGCTGAGTTGAAGGTTGTACTGCTGCAACAGCTTTCCCGTCATCCCGATCACTTGTGACGTGCCTAACACGGGTTGACTGAGCAACTTCAGATACCTCTTCTCACACAGCAGCAATCTGATTGCCTGCAGACCGTGACACTTCATAGGACTGTGCTATATTGAGCACATCTGTAGGTGCCGGATCCTCACATTTTAGTGCTTTTTCACATACTCCCCTATCCACGGCCAGAGAAATAATAACATCGCGTACCATGTGATCGGCATAGGATTCACAGTGGGTGTTAGTGACAAATTTACGATGATGGCTCAACCTGTGTAATTCTGGAGCCCAGGCTTTGTAAGATTGATCTGGGCATTTCTGACAATGATAAAATTCTACACGCATTGCAATGACATGTGTTCTGTCACAATAATACGTCGAGAGAAGCTTGCGCATTTCATCATACGGTAAGCTGACCGGTTCTTGCAAAGGTGCAAGTTGGCACAACAACTGATACACGCATTGCGAAAGCCAGGAAATGGCGAAAGCCCTACATCGGTTTGCATCACCCGTGCAAAAAACCTGGAAATGTCGGTGTAACGGTGTCTAATATGAGTCCCAGTCTTCAGCCGATTCATCCTACACCAGAAAGGGTGGTGATTGTACTGATGGAAGAGTAACGTGCCACAGACATGTAGACACCGTGTGATTGAGAGCAGTGGCAAGAACCTGCTGTTGCTCCATACAAGCTTGCTACTGGGCAATGAGGCACTAGAGTAGTTCTCCCACCGAGATGTTTGTCAGGTGACTTAGCACTGACACTGAAATGCGGAGAAAATGTGAGCCTCACTTGTCACCAAGTTTGTTATAACAAGAACAAACACGATATAAAGTACTTTATGGAGGAACACCTATTTACAGGTGGCATGTAGCACTGAACATACTGACTGGACAACAGTAAGACAGCATGAAGAATAGGTCAACCACTTGTTTGGAATTACTTAAATATGCTGTTTCTCTGGTGGCTTACCAGAACGCAACAGGGGGGGCAACACAGGTGACCTCTATAAGCAGGCCTGTGAACTGTATGGACACACGCTCTCTCAAATCGCAAGCATCGTGAGTGGAGGTTCATCTATTTGAATGAAGAATACTGTGGAAAATTTATGGAGGGACCCAAAAAAATTATGGTAGTTGGAGAGCAAGGATCGATTATGAGTTGGATCTTTTCATGCAGGGAGCTGGTACTTTAAGGCTTATTAAAAATATAAGAATAGCCTGAATGAAGGACACAAGAACTACAAAGAAATCCTTCCAGTGGAAACCAACAGGAAGAAGAGTAAAAGGAATACCACAAATATGATGGCTGAATGATATGGAAGAAAATCTCAGAGCCCCAGGAACCTGAGGATGGAGAAGGGAGAAGGAATACGAATGATAGGGCGGAGAGGAAATTGTTATGGAGGCAATGACCCGTGAAGCGCTGTGAAGCCACAAGAAAAGCACTATTTACTGTGCAATTACATATGCACACTGTTGGTTGTACTATATTTATGTTCTGCTACACGTAGAAAATTATTGAGAATCTTTCCTTATGTTCCTGCCAGAGTCTGAGAGATTGTCTCAGTGATATTACTCCCAGCTTGCATATCTACAGGTCTGCAGAACCACTGAAACCTCTTTGTGAGGTAACAGTGACAACTGCTGATCAAAATTTTTAGTCATTTCGCTATTGTCAGTTATTTCTGAATTATTAACATTCATAAAATTATTATTCACTTTGGTGCAGAATGTAGTTCAAGTTACTCTCTTTGTCCCATTCTATATCATTCTGATTTTATTACTCGAATTAACACTGGATACATACTTGTCCATCTCTCACAGTTGTAATACTTTCAGGTCCTGAAACCCAAGGTTCTCACTCGATACTTGTCCACGAATGACAGGGCAATCACGATACGTGCTGTCTGTCTGTCTGAATTTCACATCCTTAGACTCATAGACTATAAGGTAAGCATTGTGTATTGTGGCTTATTGACTAGTTTAAAAATTCAAATATCTGCATAATATGAGAAATAAAGGTAACAACTTACCAAGTATTAGAGTTGCTGAGTTATTGAATGGCATGTACACAAAATTGAAAACTTTCTAGCCTATATTTATGTAGTAAGGATGATCTCTACAGCTGTATTTTTATTGTAATTAATTTTGGTGTTCCCTTACATGAACTTGAGGTCTATCTATGATACCAGTTGACCACATGAATACCAGCTAATTATTATACATCTCACAGAGGATATAAGAAATCAATACACACTATGCTGAAGTTGCATTCCTGTTTGTGGTGTGAACAGTGACATCAAATTGACTAAGCTGTTCAGTCTAGTTGATGTGTTCCATTACACCATCTTCACATCTCTCTATGATACTAGTTGATCATACGGATACCAGGTAATCATTAAATGTCTCTTAGAGGGTATACAAAATTGGTAAATGGGAAAGCAACTTCAGCATAGCAGACATCAATTTATTATATGATCTATGAGATGTACAAGGGCTACTTTTTTTTCAAGGTCCAGTCATTTGTGAAATGGAACCACAGTGAAAATCAAAAATGTTTATTTGCAACATTTAGCTACATCTTCCAGCTACTTCTCTGCATAGTCACCGCTTTGACTTAGACATTTGTCATAGCATGGTACCAACTTTCCAACACCCTTGTCATAGAAGGCAGCTACCTGTTCTTTCAGCCATTTCTCTATGGTAGTATGCAGTTCATTGTCCGAGCCAAAATGCTGTCCCCATAGCCAGTGATTCACGTGAGGAAAGAGATGAAAATCAGAGGGAGCAAAGTCCACGCGATACGGTGGGCCGTCAAACAATTCCCATCTAAAATGCTGCAGGAGCATCTTTGTTGTGGAATGAAATTTTCACTCTACAGTGGAATGTGCACCGATATGAAACTTCCTCGCAGATTAAAAATGTGTGCCGGACCGAGACTCGAACTCGGGACCTTTGCCTTTTGTGGGCAAGTGCTCTACCGACTGAGCTACCCGAGCACGTGGTGGTTGTGGTTACAGTGTGTGGCCAGATTTTTGGTGGGGATTGTTTGATCACCCACTGCACAACCTAGACTTCATTCCCTCTGATTTTCATCCCTTTTCTCACACGAAATGCTGACTATGAGGACACCATTTTGGCACAGACAATGAGCTGCAGGCCAGCAGAGAGAAACAGCTGAAAGCACAGGTGGCTGCCTTCTGTGACGACAGTATTGGAAAGTTAAACCATACTATGACAAATGTCTAAGCTGGAGCGGTGCCTATATAGAGAAATAACTGGAATGTTGCAAATAAAATGTTTCCCTTTCATTGCGGTTTCTATTTAGCGAACAATTGGAACCTGGGAAAAATAACCCTCGTATAATGATTACCTGGTATCTGTATGATCACCTTCATCATAGAGGAGCCTGAAGATGGTGTAATGCAGCAGTTTTCAAACTCTTTTGGTGATGAAACCCTTTTGACATACTCAATATTTTATGGAGCCCTAAAATAAGCAAACCTTGGTTTTATGTTCATTCTTTAATTATAATCATTTAACGACAATTGTACAAAAGTAAGTACATTATACACTACTGACTTATACAGCAATATGCAATACAACACACAATAATGCAGTACACAAAATAGCACTGTATTGATCCCACAGCAAATGATAAAATTGTTTTCATTTGATGGGATGTATGAAGTTGGTTTATTTTTTACCAACTGCTTAATGTCAGGCTCGATAGAAGAGAGTCGACAATGCATGTCGGGTTCAGCATCCAGTCTGTTGCACTATTTTGTCATTTAGAGAACTTTGTTTCATTTAAGTATGCTGTAGGGAACAGGAGAAGAGCAGTCAGAGTCTATGTGGCAAGTTGTGGATATTCATCATGAACCCTACAGGAAAAATCATCAAGTGATATTGTTTTGAACAATGACTCTATACTCGAATCTGTTGCCTTTTGTCAAAAAGGATTCCTAGCTTTTGTCTGACATATTTTCTGGCATCTGCAAATTCTGCACAAAAGGATGCTGAACCCAAGAATTCATTTTCAGTTTTGTATTCTGCTCTTCCAGAAAATACATCTCAAAAGATACGTGCATATCACAGAGATATTGCGTCAGTTTTTCAGCTGTTTCATTTGGTAACTCTGCTGTCTCATTAGAAAATACATTCAATGTTAAAAGGCTTTCTAATTCTCTCTTGCAAAAACAAACAATCCAAAAATTTATTGTTTTTAAGGCAGTGATTTTGTTATTACTATTGGAAATTATTGTTTGTTTTCCATGTAAAGATCGATTTAATTCATTACTTTTTCCAAATATATCTGCCGCAAAAGCTAGTCTGAAGAACCGAGTCACCTTGCTCAAACGGTCTTTTAATTTAAAAGAAGTGTCAGTCATAAAATCTTGTAATTCAACTCTTAGTTTGAATAATCTCATTACGTGCTTACCCCACAATAACTGTCTAACCTTAGTGTGGAGAGGTAGTGTTCCATATCTGCTCCCATAATCTTCGCACAATATTGAAAACAATCCCACTGTAAGTGGTTAGTTTTATTGCTTTATCAAGAATCAATTTTAGATTTGGCAACATCATCTTTATTGCGAATGTTTTTTCTGTGCAGGATACAGTTGCTGTAACTACAGTTTCGTGCTTTACTTTTTATTAGGATATCATTCCTGCTGTTTTACAAGTCATTGCCTCAGCCCCATCTGTACAAATATCAATACAATCATTCCAGTTGAGGTGATTTATTTCAGAAAAGTTTTAATTGTGTTAAAAATTCCTTTTCTGGTAATGTTAATTGGCAGTGGTGGGCATGTGAGCGAGTCTTCTTTGAGTGAATATTTATATGGACATAGTATAATATCAGCAAGATGTTCAGTTCAGCAACATCAGTCACCTCGTCCGTTTGCGAGACGAATTTGATGTGTTGAAGGCAACAACTAGAGAGAGAGAGGGGGGGGTGGCGGGGGGGGGGGGGGGGAGTGTCAGACAACCACTGCATGCACATGTAGTGATGAGTCTAGAGTCACCGCATACCCTCTTGTCCAAGTTACATTATTTTACTTGTAGTTTTTGATCATAGCATTATTGTAGATTCATTATGCTGCCTGTTGCCTCATTTTCACCATTACACACTGATTTGTAAGAATTGTTTTTCTAAGTGCGTGAGAAGACTTAATATGCATTGCTCTTTAGGTCGATGTTATTTTGGCGGATCCTTCGGAGAGGCCATGTCGAGCCCCAGCACTCTGAGGAGCAGAATTTCAATATCACTGGTGTAGTGGAAACTCAAATCAACTGCAATAACAGTAAACCTATAAATATAGCTGAAGGTGTCATCCTTACTATATAAAAATACAACAATAGCTGTCATCTCAGGATCCATTATACAGGGAATGCTACCTTTCAGACAATTTCTTTTTGACTACAGGACACACACACACACACACACACACACACACACACACACACACACACACACACACACACACACAGACACACACAACTTCTGGCCTCCCTCTCTTTCTCTCCATGCCAGCTGACTGCATACCAGGTGTACCGGTATGAAATGAGCGTTTTTTTTTTTTTTTTTTTTGTTTTTTTTTTTTTTGTGAAAATGAAACACTAATTTTGAATTGAAAAGTAAAAACATTTTATTCAAAGTACTGACCATTGCTTTCTATACATTTTGACCACCTTTCTGGCAATTTGTGGACACCATGCCAATAGAAATGTTCGTCTTTTGAAGCAAACCAATCAGACACCCAATTTTCGGCTACTTCATAGGAATCGAAGTGTTCCTCAGCCAATGTGTGTCCCGTTGATGAAAACAAATGGTAGTCAGAAGGGGTCAAGTCTGGTGAATATGGCAGGTGGAGTAGCAGCTCCCAGCCAAGTGTTTTGATTGTATCCTGAACCAGTTTTGCTTTGTGTGCAGGTGCATTATCATGTAAAAAAATTACTTTGCCATGTCTTCTGGCCCATTATGGTCTTTTTTCGATCAATGCATAGATGAAATTGATCATTTGTTGTCTGTAGCGATTAGTATTCACAGTTTCACTGGGTTTTAGAAGCTTTCTGATCCCACCAAACACAGAGCACTGTCTTCTTGCCGAATCAATCTGGTTTTGCAGTCGATATTGACGGTTGTCCCGGATTAACCCATGATTTTTCCCGTTTAGGATTCTTAAAATAACTCCATTTTTCATCGCCAGTAACAATTCGATGCAATATTGATTTTCTTTTATGTCTTTCAAGCAAAATTTGACAAATGGTTTTTCGGTTTTCCATCTGTCTTTCAATTCAATTCGTGTGGCACCCATTTTCCACAGTTTTGGATCTTTCCCATAGCTTTAAATCGGTGGGAAATTGTTTTTTGTGCAACATTTAGCATTGCTGCCATTTGCTTCGGGCTCAAAGTATCATCTTCATCCAATATTGCTCGCAATTTGGTGTTTTCGAACTTTTTTGGTGGTCTTCCACGTTCTTCATTTCTTACATCAAAATCATTATTTCTGATCTGTTGAAACCATCTTATGCACGTTGCTTCTGATAGAGCATGATCACCATATGCCTCAACAAGCATTCGATGTGACTCTGCATTTTTTTTTTTTTCAAATGAAAACAAAAAATTAATGCTTTCTGCAAATCATCACTTTCTGGTACAAAATTCGACATTGTTAACACGATGAAAACATATGATGTTGTTTGTTCCATGACTTGATGTATACTAAATATCTTTGACAGACGTCATACCAACCAAACAAAAAAGAAATTAAGGCTCGTTTACAACAAATGTTCCCTATCGACATATTTGTATCTTAACGGTCATTTCATACCGGTACACCTGGTAGTGCTCAACTGGGCTGGGCTCTACAGCTTGGTGGGAGTGAGAGGTTACGTCAAGTGGATTGGGCAAGGGAAAAAAAGAGGCAAGGAGCAAGAGAAAAGATTCAGCAAAGATGGCTGAAGGCAAGGGTGGTGGCAAGACCCACACAAGAAATTAATTCGGGAGGGAGAGGCAGCAGGTGCACATGATAGCAATGTGGCAACAGTGAGTCTGTGCAGCACACAGTGATGTGGTGGAGTGTATAGGGAGTGGGAGACAGTACACTGTAGGTGGGTTTGTAATCGATAGGGGGAAAGCAGCACTACCATCTTGGCCTCTAAAGTGACCTGGTTTGTGTAATGTTGTGATCTGTACAAGAAAAATAATTTAGAGTTCAGCAGCCTCCTCCAATGTTCCTGACAGACTCCATGAGATTCTCTGCAAGGAATCCTCTAAAGTACTATTAATAATCATTCAGTATGTGTCCAGGAATAGACACGTTATTTAATGACTGTACTTGCACCTACAAGAAGGGTGACAAAGAAGGCCAGTATAATAAATTCCATCTTCTAATATTGTTTCATCACTTAAATGTCTATCTGCTACATTATTACTCTACCAGCTGATTAAGTGGAATCAAATTAAGAGGTATTATAAAAAACCAGTTATGAGGGTCACTCCAAAAGAAATGCACACTATTTTTGAAAAATACAGTTTTCATTGTGCATGTGTGAAAGTTTTACAGTGTGTAGATACATCCTTCCCGCTTGTTTTCGAACTTAGTTCAACCTGTTCCCGTGAGTGGCGCCGTCACAGCATGTCTTCAAGATGGCTGCTACACTTGACGTTCGTCAGAAGCGACGTGCTGTCATAGAATTCCTGTGCTGTGAAAACGAGACAGAGGGAAACATCCACAAGAGGTTGAAAAAGGTGTACGGAGATGCTGCTGTCGATCGTAGTACAATTAGTCGGTGGGCAAGCAGGTTACGTGATGAAAGCGGGCACGGCATTATTGAGGATTGTCCTCGCAGTGGAAGGCCTCGTACTGCACATACTCCACACAATGTGCAGAGAGTTAACGAATTGGTGACCGCTGACAGACACATCACAGTGAACGAATTGTCACACTACATTGGTATAGGGGAAGGAAGTGTTTGCAGAATACTGAAAGTGTTGACGTTAAAAAAGGTTTGTGCCAGGTGGGTTCCCAGGATGTTGACAGTGGCTCACAAAGAAACAAGAAAAACGGTACACAGCGAACTCTTGGAACAGTACGGGAATGGTGGAAATGAATTTCTTGGAAGAATTGTGACAGGAGATGCACCATGGCTCCATCATTTTTCACCAGAGACGAAGAGGCAATCAATGGAGTGGCATCGTGCAAATTCACCCAAGAAAAAAAATTCAAAACCACACCTTCTGCTGGAAAAGTTATGGCCACGGTATTTTTTGATTCCCAAGGACTCTCGCTTGAGAACATCGTGCCGAGTGGAACCACCATAAATTCTGAAGCATATATGACGACACTGAAGAAACTTCAAGCTCAACTGAGTCGTGTTCGACCACATCGGCAAAAGCATGATGTTTTGCTGTTGCACAACAATGCACGGCCACATGTCAGTCAAAAAACCGTGGAAGTAATCAAAAAACTCGGATGGACAACACTGAAACACCTGCCTTACAGTCCTGACCTGGCTCCATATGACTATCATCTCTTTGGGCAACTGAAAGACTCTCTTTATGGAACAAGTTTTGAAGATGATGACTCCCTTGTGCACGCTGCCAAAGAGTGGCTCCAACAGGTTGGTCCAGAATTTTACCATGTGGGTATACAGGCACTGGTTCCAAGATGGCGTGAGGCAGTTGAGAGGGATGGAAATTATGTGAAGAAATGAAAATATTGTTCCTAAAGGATGTATCTACACACTGTAAAACTTTCAGACATGTAGAATAAAAGATGGATTTTAAAAAAATAGTGTGCATTTCTTTTGGAGTGACCATTGTACAAGTTAAATACTTTGAAATTGAAGCTGTGGGGAACTAACACAAATTTCCATTTTCAAGAGAGGTAAAATTGGTAAGACATTAAAGAAACTCAATTCAGCTGTAGATATCACATGTTCCACATTAAAAGACCTCCTTCACTTTCAAACTACAAGATGGTGCATGACCGATGAAATATGATTTTACTGTACACATGTTTTACTCAGGGTGAAATTCAGAACCAGAAGAAACATTTACAAATGCTATGAAAACACAGCCACATGTCTAACAACAACAACAACAACAAAAACTGTAGAAAATTGCAGAAACTGCTTATTGTGGTTTCTAGTGCACATTCTTCAATGTGATTCTAAAATCAGTCACTAGATTGAAGTACCAACCAAAAAACTTTGTGTGTTCCTAGTTACACTATTCTCTAGGTACAACACTTGTCCCTTACTCCAAATTGATTGAATGATATTAAATCACTGAATGATTATACTAAAATTATTAAAAATGGAGAGTTATTGACAGTAAACGAGGAACTAAGATGAGGGTGTGGTTCTCACCAATCCTTTTTGGTATGTATAATGACAAAGTTTTAGAAGAATGGAAGTCTAAAAACACCAAGAGGATGAAACTGGAAAGGAACATTACATTAGTTTTGGTCAACTAGGTTCTCTTCTAGCAAACATGTGGTTAAACTAAATAACATTTTGAAAACTCATGAAATGGTTATATCTGTAAATAAAACAGAAGTAATGACAATGGAAGGGACACAAATGAGAAGAACAGAAATATTGATAAACAATAAGATAGTAGTACAGATAAATTCCTTTAAATATCTTGGAACAGATATATCAATATACAAAACTGAATCAGATGTGGCTCAAAATATACAGAAATATGATGCTATAAATCATTGTATAAGGAGGTACTTTGGTGGAACTATGAGGAAAGAAATAACACTAAGACTGCACAATGCAGTGACAAAGGCTTATCTTATGTGTAGTAGAAAAAATTGGATTCCAAGAAAAGTAGACGAACAAAGAAATGAAGCTGCTGAGATAAGGTTTCCAAGGTCATTTTTTGGACTGCCTTGAAGAGACAAGAGAGAGAACTTAAGACATAAGACTGCATCTAGATGTGTAAACAAAGATGACAGAAGAGATCAGGCAATAAAAAATATGGTATGGCCACATCAAAAGGATGCCACTTGAGTGCCTGCCATGGCAAGCATTACTTTTAACTAAACTGAAGTATGGGATATAGGACAGCCAATGAAGTGATGGACACAACTGAAAATATCTTTGATTTTTGAATGGGTGAACACCCACTATTTGAAATGGAAGAAGAAGTAGTAGAAGTATGCAAGTTAGAATCAGTAAAGGAAACAGAGAACATACAGGGGAGAGCAACATGTTTTGTTACGTGTTAATTCAGTAAGTGTGAGAGCATCACCAAGATACCATTCCAAGTAAATTTGCAGATGCTACAAGTGCACTGAGGAGAGGTTTACTGTCAAAATGCTGAGAATGCACATTCTACAGCTGCATCTATATCTACATACTGTTTCACTCACAAATAGAGCACGAGCCCTAATTTCTCATGTCTTATCTTCACAGACTTTACACGAAATGTACCTCGGTGGCAGTATAATCTTTCTGCAGTCAGCTTCAAATGTCAGGTCACTAAATTTTCTCAACAGTGTTCCTTGAAAAGAACATTGCCTTCCCTCCAGTGATTCCCATTTGAGTTCCCAAAGGATCTCTGTAACACTTGCTTGTTCTTCAAAACTACTGGTAACAAATCTAGCAGCACGCCTCTTAATTGCTTCAATTTGCTCCTTCAATCTGACCTGGTACGGATCCCAAACTCTAGAGCAGTACTTAAGAATATGCCACACTAGCATCCTATATGCAATCTTCTTTGCAGATGAACCACACTTTCCTAAACTTCTCAATAGATTGAAGTTGACCATTCACCTTCCCTACCACAGTGCTCACATGCTAGATACATTTGTATCACTTTGCAACGTTATGTTCAGATATTTAAATGACATAACTGTATCTATTGGGACGCTACCGATGCTGTATCTGAACTTTACGGGTTTGTTTTTCCTACTCATCCACATTAACTTACATTTTCCCGCATTTGGAGCTAGCTGCCATTCATCACACTAACCAGAAATTTTGCCTAAATCATCTTGTATCCTCCTACAGTCACCCAGCTTTGCCGCCTTCCTGTATGCTGCAGCATCATCAACAAATGACTGCAAATTGCTGCCCACCCTGTCTGCCAGATCATTTATGTACATAGAAAATAATAGTGGTCCTATCACACTTCTCTGGAGTGCTCCTGTTGATACCTTTGTCTCTGATGAACACTCACCACTGAGGACAACACATTGGGTTCTGTTACTTACAAAGTCTTCACTTATCTTATTATGTCTCACATAGCTGGGAACCTATTCCATATGCTCATACCTTCATTAACAGTCTCCAGTGGGGCACTGTGTCAAATACTCTTCAGAAACTTAGAAATATGGAATCAGTTTATTGCACTTAATCCATTGTTCACAGTACATCACGTAAGAAAAGGGCAAACTGAGTTTAACATAAGCAAGCCTTTCTAAAACCATGCTGATTTGTAGACATAAGCTTTTTGGTCTCAAGGAAATTTATTGTATTTGAATTCAGAATATATTCAAGAATTCTGGAGCAGACTAATGTTAAGAATAGGGCCTGTAATTTTAGGGGTCCGTTCTTTTACCCTTTTTATACAGGGTGGTCCATTGATCATGACCGGGCCAAATACCTCACGAAATAAGCGTCAACAGAAAAAACTTCAAAGAACGAAACTGGTCTAGCTTGAAGGGGGAAACCAGATGGCACTATCATTGGCCCACTAGATGGTGCCACCGTAGGTCAAATGGATATCAACTGCGTTTTTTAAAATAGGAACCCCATTTTTTATTACATATTCGTTTAGTACATAAAGAAACATGAATGTTTTAGTTGGACCATTTTTTTCGCTTTGTGATAGGTGGCACTGTAATAGTCACAAACATATGGCTCACAATTTTAGAAGAACAGTTGGTAACAGGTAGGTTTTTTAAATTAAAATACAGAATGTAGGTACGTTTGAACATTTTATTTCCGTTGTTCCAGTGTGATACATGTACCTTTGTGAACTTATCATTTCTGAGAATGCATGCTGTTACAGCGTGATTACCTGTAAATACCACATTAACGTGTGGGCCATGGTATGGTGCTTCGACGACCAATCCACCTGTCATGAAATATGCTATTCAATACTGCTTCAACTGCACGTGAGCTATGTGGCGGACACCCATCATGTTGGAAGTACATCGCCATTCTGTCATGCAGTGAAACATCTTGTAGTAACATCGGTAGAACATTACGTAGGAAATCCGCACACATTGCACCGTTTAGACTGCCATTTATAAAATGGGGGCCAATTATCCTTCCTTCCATAATGCTGCACCATACATTAACCCTCTGAGGTCGCTGATGTTCCACTTGTCGCAGCAATCGTGGATTTTCCGTGGCCCAATAGTGCATATTATGCCGGTTTACGTTACCGCTGTTGGTGAATGACGCTTCGTCGCTAAATAGAACGCGTGCAAAAAATCTGTCATCATCCCGTAATTTCTCTTGTGCCCAGTGGCAGAACTGTACATGATGTTCAAAGTTGTTGCCATGCAATTTCTGGTGCATAGAAATACGGTACGGGTGCAATCGATGTTGATGTAGCATTCTCAACACTGACGTTTTTGAGATTCCCGATTCTCACGCAATTGGTCCGCTACTGATGTGCGAATTAGCCACGACAGCAGCTAAAACACCTACTTCGGCATCATCATTTGTTGCACGTTGTGGTTGACATTTCACACGTGGCTGAACTCTTACTGTTTCCTTAAATAATGTAACTATCTGGCGAATGGTCTGGACACTTGGATGATGTTGTCCAGGATACCAAGCAGCATACATAGCACATGCCCGTTGGGCATTTTGATCACAATAGCCGTACATCAACACGATATCGACCTTTTCTGAATTGGTAAATGGTCCATTTTAACACGGGTAATGTATCACGAAGCAAGTACCGTCCTCACCAGCGGAATGTTACGTGATACCACGTACTTATACGTTTGTGACTATTACAGCGCCATCTATCACAAAGTGAAAAAAGTGGTCCAACTAAAACATTCATATTTCTTTACGTACTACACTAATATGTAATAAAAAATGGGGGTTGCTATTTTAAAAAACGCAGTTGATATCCATTTGACCTATGGCAGCACAATCTAGCGGGCCAACCGTAGCGCCACCTGGTTTCCCCCTTCAAGCTAGACAAGTTTCGTTCTTTGTAGTTTTTTCATTTGATGCTTATTTCATGAGATATTTGGCCCGGTCACTATCAATGGACCACCCAGTATACAGGAGTCACCTGCACTTGGGACTTTGTGCTGGAGAAGAGATTCATGATAAATGCAAACTAAGTAAGGGGCCAATGACACAGACTACTCTTTGTAAAACCAAACTGGGATTCCATTCGGACCTGGTGACTTATTTATTTTCAACTCTTTCAGTTGTTTCTGTACTCCACGGATACTTATTGCTATGTCATCAATATGGGAATCTATGCGATGTTCAAACTATGGTACGTTTGTACGATCCTCCTGCAAACTTTGGATTTTGTCTTGCTGTCTTCTACTGCCACGCTAGACTGGTCAGCGAGTGACTGGATGGAAGCCTTAGACACATATAATGGTTTTACGTAGGATCAGAATTTTCTCTGGTTCTCGGCCAGATCTTTTGGTAAGGTATGGCAGTTGTAGTTGTTGTATACTTCACACATACATCTTTTGACAGATGCACGAATCTCTGCTAACCGTCACCTATCTTCATTTGCGCATTCTCTTTCGAACTGAGAGTGCAATAGCCTTTGCTTTCTCAGGATTTTCCAGATTTCATTGTTAAACCACAATGGGTCTTTTCCACACTTAACCCACTTACCAGGCACATAATTCTCCAGAGCATGATTTACAGTCTGTTTAAACTTTGCGCATCATTCCTCTGTGTCCGTCATACCAGAATTAAATAATGCCAGTTCATTGTCTGAGTGAGATGCTAACAGCTGCTTAGCTGCTCTTTCTAGCAGAAACACTCTCCTTTTTGACTGATTTATTAACTTTTGTAATCGTAGCTGCTGTAATGACACCACGATCGCTAATCCCCGTTCCTATACCGACATTGTCTATGCTGACAGTGTTGAGAAGGTCCAGCCTATTTGTAGCTGCCAGGTCTAACATATTCCCATTATGTTTGGGCTACTGAGCTAGCTGCCCAAGGCAGTTTTCAGAAAATGTGTTCAAAAGTATTTCACGTGACTGTCTGTCTGTACCCCCCTCTGTGAATCCATAATCATCCCAGTCTCTACTCGGTACATTAAAGTAGCCTCCAACAAATTTTGCAATATCTGGGTTAATATGCACTACTGACGACAGGCTTTCTTTGACTGACTCTAGAACTGTCACTGCAGAATCGAGTGACCAGTAAAAACATCCAACAATTAACATGGTTTCACCAACATCTGTTACATGCAACTAGGTAAGTTCACTGCCACACTCAATTTTGACCTCAATAGAGACAATATTTTTGTCAACTGCACCGAACACTTCCCCTCCTATGGCATCTAATCTGTCTTTCCGATATACATTACGTGACTCACTAAATATTTCAGAGCCTTATATTGCGGGTTTCAGCTCTCTGTCCCGAGAATAATTTGAGCACGAGGACATTCCTGGAGGGCCGTAAATTCTGAAACTTTGTTACGAATACTTTGACAATTTGTTGATAAAATTTTGACAGTTGAACTGTCTTTAGTCTGAATACAACCCGATTTATCTTTCTCCATATCGAGTACATCAAATTACTGCCTATCCTAAAAAACTCCCGTATGCATTCCACAAGTACTCTGCTACCCAGGTAGCTGCTCTATTTGTGTAGTGCGCACCTGATGTTTCAGAGCAGTCCTACAATTCCCCACCCTATAATGCAGACCCAGAAATCTGCAGCCACGACTTGACGAAGCGTTTGGTTGAGACTTTTCACCCGACTCAAACCAAACGACTCCAATCAACTCTGGGAATAGTGCTGCAAATTGCAAGCTCTGCTTGCACCCAGCATGCGAGGCCAGTACCCTTCACCATCTCCACCAGCTGCCCGTACGAAGTGAGGACAGTCTCAGAACCCACGCGACAGGCGTCGTCAGTGCAGACGTGAGCCACAGTGCATCCTACGTGCTCGATAACTGCAGGGAAGTCCGCCCCCATAGCCGAGTGGTTAGCGTGACGGAATGCCACACCTAACGGCCCGGGTTCTATTCCCGGCCGGGTCGGAGATTTACTCCGCTCGGGGACCGGGTGTCGTGTCGTCCTTATTATCACCATTTCATTCCCGTCGACACGCGAGTCACCGAAGTGGCGTCAACTCTAAAGACTTGCACCGGGCGAACGGTCTACCCGACGGGAGGCCCTAGCCGCACGGCATTTACATTTATTTTTACTGCAGGGAAGGCCTCCTCCATAACCTGGACGAGTCCCTCTGCAGACATACTGAGCGCACATCGGTTGTCTTTCCAGTTCTGAACGTTATTTTCCTAAGGAGCTCCATAATGCACCTAACATTGGAGATGCCAATAAGTAGAAAACCACTGCCCACGTGTACCTGCTCAGACCCTGTTGAAGAAACAGCTGGCTGTTAGTTCACAGGGTGAATAGGCAGGGCCAGCCAGCCAGCCTCCACACTGGCCCTCCGCCTCGAGTGACAAAAACATTTTACCACCGCCACTCGCCCTGCTGCGAGGACGGATCCACCGCGTGGGATGCACTGTAAAGTGTCTCGACAGCAGAGCCCGTGGGTAAAACGAGTGACACCTCGACGTGCCAGATTCTCCAGCACTGCTACACCCTTAGGCATCGGCCTGAAGGTGGCCGATTGTAGCCGAAAGTGCGTTCAGTAGTCTGTGAACTGCGGCCAGTGTCTCTTGCATCCACACATTCTACCTATCCTAACGAGATTATCTGAAGAAGTAAACTATAAAAGTAGACAGAAACCTAGACGTGCAACTTGCTATCCTCCTGATGTGTCACCAATCCACACTGATGCCTTAATGAGCTCTGTGGCTGATTATTGCCGGCCGCGGTGGTCTCGCGGTTCTAGGCGCGCAGTCCGGAACCGTGCGACTGCTACGGTCGCAGGTTCGAATCCTGCCTCGGGCATGGGTGTGTGTGATGTCCTTAGGTTGGTTAGGTTTAAGTAGTTCTAAGTTCTAGGGGACTGATGATCACAGCAGTTGAGTCCCATAGTGCTCAGAGCCATTTGAACCATTTGGCTGACTATTCAGAAGAAATGAAAACCACACTACAGACTACTTGAATTTCCACTTACAATTAGAAATGCTAGATTAAACTTCTTAAACAGAAAAAAACATGCAAGAAATTTAAGAAATGTACTACTAGGAAAACACAGGGAAGCTGCTCTGGAGATGTGAACGGGCGACAGTTGAGTGTCTGATTAACTGGCTTTCTAAACAAATAGACAGTTGTCTTCAAAACAAAACAAATGAGGAACTACTGCACTACAGACCGCCTGAATTTACACTTACAATTACATAACATGGGATTAAACCTTTTAAATGGAAAAATATACTTAAAATTTAATAACTAGGAAAACACAGGAAAAGGTAAATATGTAATTTGGCACTCTGTAAATGTGAATAGGTGACACTGATTTACAAAATGAATCGGCACTTGTCTTCAAAACATTCAGGGAAGAGTCAAGAAATGTATGACTTCCCCGGAGATAAATCTCAGGAAATGCTTACGGCTGGAAAACAAGGGCAGTTCATGCACAAAGGGTGGCTTGTAGAAACCATTTTATAGTATTTCTGACCTGATTTTTTTTGTCTCTTGTCAGTAGCACAAAGTCTGGTCACCTTGAAACTGAAAGTGTAAATTACTGTAGGATGGTGTTTTCTCAAGAGCGTGCATGACACCACAATTAAAACTGCATTAACACAGATTTATGCCTTGCAGAGTTAAATTTTAGAGAGAGGCCAGCTTATGTTCTGCAAAAATCTATCAGCTGATGGAACGAGGCCAGAACCTACATATACCTACCAACATCTGTGTGGTGAAGTGGTTCTAGGCACAAAATGCAGTTCACACATACACAAAAATGCACAGTTCACCCTTAGGACTATCCCATATTAACTTCTCAGAGAAAAATATACTATGATAGTTCAGTTAAGTCAGTCCGTAATGAGAATCACCACGTTGAATAGTAGATTGCTCCAATGACAGCGATACACATTTTCTTGTTTATTAAGACAACGTTCAGTTCAAATGTTCATTCATCAGACATACAGAAATCACTTGGAAGTTATCAAACATTAATGTTAATGAAATTTGCAGACATCGGTGCATGTACACTCTAAAAAAAAGGGGGGGGGGGGGGTAGAGATGCACTGTGAAGGAACGAGTTATTGGAATAAGAAGGAAATTGGTAAATGTGATGTACATGTACAGACAAACTAATGTTTACAATCTCAGAAAAATTTGATGATTTATTCAAGAGAAACATCTCTTCACAAACTGAGCAAGTCAATAATGCATTGGTCCATCTCTGGCCCTTATTCAAGCTGTTATTCAACTTGGCATAGGTTGGTAGAGTCCTTGGAGGTCCTCTGGAGGGATAGCCTGCCCATTTCTATCCATTTGGCACATTAGATCATTAAAATCCCCAGCTGGTTGAGGGGCCCTGCCCATAATGTTTCAAATGTTTCAGTTGGGGGAGATCTGGTAAACTTGTTGGCAAGAACAAACACAAATAGTAGAAACCCTGATCGTGTGCGACCAGGCATTATCTTGCCGAATGTAAGCCCAGGACCGATTGCCATTAATGGCAACAAAACAGGGTGTACAATTACACCGATATATCGCCGTACTGTAAGGGTACCGCGGACGACAACCGACGGGGTTATGCTGTGAAGTGAAGTGACACCCAGACCACACTCCTGTCTGTCAGGCCTTAAGGTAAGCAACAGTTAGGTTGGTAATGTATCTCTGTCTGGGGCAGCTCCAGACTCATCTTCACTGGTCACTGAGGTTCAGTTCGAAGCAAGGCTCATTGCTGAAGACAATTCCTACCAGTCAATGAGATTACAGGCCGAAGACGTGTCTGGCGATGTCCCGGACAGTGGAGGGTGCCGACCTGTCACCCGCCATGTGGCTCAACGATCAGGAGTGACGATCTGGGATTCCATTTCTTTTCATAGCCGGGCCCTTTAGGTTGTCATCTGCGGCACCTTTAAAGCACAGCAGTTCGTCGGCAATATTCTACACTCTGTTTTGTTACACTTGATGGCAAGATATCTTGGTCTTACATTTCAGCTACACAATGCCTGGCCATACACAGTGATAGTTTAGAAACTTCACAACTGAAAACACTTGGAGGATTTTGGGCAGGACCCTCCAAACATCTCTGGATTTTAATGATCTAAGCTGCCAATCTGACATGATATCCCTCAGGAGAACATCTGAGAACTCAATCTATTGCTGCCAAACCAAATAACTGCTTAGGGGCCAGAGCTGGAGCAAAACATTATTCACTTGCTCAATTTGTGAAGCTCTTTCTTGTGAATAAATCATCCAAGTGAACTGCCAATTTTGGGTGACAACTACTTAAGGGGGGAGGTAAGAATAAACTGTTATTTTGCAAACTGCATCATGCTTCATACATTGGCTAGGCTGGATTTTACTGTTTTGGATGAACTATCAGATTTTGTCTTGCAGACAATGTTGCTTAGAAATTTAGAGAAATACCTAAACACTACTATTCTTCCATGGTGTGCATCCTCTTGTTTACATGTGTGAGTGCCATATTGAAAATTAGGATAAATTACATGAAATTATTAATTAGTGAGCTGAAACTTCCTGGCAGATTAAAACTGTGTGCCTGACCGAGACTCGAACTCCGGACCTTTGCCTTTCCCGGGCATGTGCTCTACCAGTTGGTAGAGCACTTGCCCACGAAAGGCAAAGGTCCCAAGTTCGAGTCTCAGTCTGGCACACAGTTTTAATCTGCCAGGAAGTTTCATATCAGGGCACACTCCACTGCAGAGTGAAAATCTCATTCTGGAATTAGTGAGCTAATTATTGAGTGATGTATATTATTTAGTATAGAAAAATTAAAGTAACAACAGTATGTTCTTAATGTTTAGACTCCAACAATAGTTATGACAAAATCTGCAACAGAAAATGGTAATAGTCTGGAGCTTTGGTGTTAATTATTGTGTATGTTAATTTCAAATGATTCAGAGTACTTTAAGGAAAACGGGGCTGCCAGACTTTTTGTTGGTGTGCATCACCTTTTCCAAATGTATGGATTAGCTGATAGGGTTTTGCATGTTGCAAACTGTAGTACTAACATCAGTTAATTATATTTTCAAATTATGAATGCCGTAATAAAAATTGATTACCTCATTGTAAACAGAACAACCACAATGATAATCTGAACAGTAAATTTAAGGGAAATTAAATGTAAATGACATCTTGAGATTTTCATAAGGGTTGCATGCTAATAAATATATTGAAAATAAGATAAAAATTAGTAACAATTTTTTTGGTTGTTTATGGGAGTAGAAAAAACATAAAAGATGGGAAAAATCCATCTTGCTATGTCACTAGCCTATTGACAACTGATGTGAGTAAGGTGGCTTTTTAACAGTAGCTTTTCCTGTGTACAGTTCACAAGTGGATTAGGAAGTACAGAAAATGATGGTAGTGTAGCGGCACCACCGTTTAGGATAGGGAAAATTAGTTTTGTGCGATATTCTGAGCACAAGTTACAGCCAGGTGCGGGCCAGAATGCAGTGATGTACCATACCGACAGTTGCAAAGTAGAGAGGGGCCACAGGGCCATCAAATTGCTGAAAGAGTATATGTAGCTGTTTTGCATGTCGCAAGTCGCAGGCAGAAGTGGCCCACTGGCCAACCTAGTGTGTTACGAGTACGTGATGTGAAGAAGCGCATACGGCAAAACAGAGGCGCACAGCTGCGTATAAATAGGTGCGGGTTTCTGACAACATTCTTTCGAGTATGTCATCTCTCCTGGACGGAGGGATGTGTCAAACCACCAGCTACACAGAGCAGCAGATGGGGCACTAGCGTTCCAGTCAACGGTGGGTCGTCGGTTCGACCCCCTGAGGCCGACACGGGCCACTCCACGGCTCGCTACCGCGGGCAGTCGTCCTGGTTTCCAACACACGCCGGAGGCATCCCGAGGCGAGGGCCACAGATTCGGACACCGGATCACGGACGGTCGTCATCGCCACGATCTCAGCTACACTGGTGAGAAGAAGCAGCAGCTGGCCGCCTGTGGCTCACACCGAGCAGCGCCGAGTCGGCAGGGACGTAGACTGCTGAGCCAACTGTCGGCACATCCTCACGCCGTCACAATTCCGTGGCTGTCCGAGGCCGGCACGACACGGCATTGTGTTGTACGGGCCACTGGGGTGCTTCCTCAGCATTGCGGGATCCTGTGACGCTCACCGAGAGGAACGAGGGCACTGGAGTTGGAAACAATAAATCACTTCGAAAGTTCTCACCGAGTTTTAATAAGGTGTCTTCTACCTCTTCCCACTATATTTGGTCATCCCGATACATTCGGTGGCAGAAGTCCCACTACAGTAGTATAAGGTATGCCCTCTGCCACATGCTGTAAGATGGCTTGTGGAGTATGAATGGAGATCCAACTTGTGGTGATTTTAGATACCAAGGAGGAGACAACGTGAAGAGGTAGATGCTTGTATTATTTTGCCCACATTCTGCATTCAGGGTGTATAAAAAATTGTCACACGCTCCTAGTAACAAGAAGAATGAAATTATTGTGTGGCACAGTTGGCCGGGAGGCCCCATCTGGGGAAGTTCGGTCACTGGGTTGCCACTGGGTGCCGCCACAGCAAGCGACTCGCTCGTCGGCAGTGACGAGATGATGACGAGGACAGGGAAACACCCGATCCACGAGCGGAGAAAATCTCAAACCCGGTCAGGAATCACACCCGGGCCCACTGCATGGTAGGCAAACGTGTTACCACTCAGCTAAGCAGGGAGACAGTAACTAGAGGAAAAGTTCCTCTAATGATATGTCCGGAAACCAGTACATGTTGATATATAGACTGACCTGTCCTTTCATTCTCATCTGCCTGTTATGTAGAAGTAGACGCTATAAGCAGTGCTGCATGTGGTTGCTACATATCCTGACATACTCTACAACCCTCCTTCACAGTGAATTGAGCACTCATTTAGTATACATTACTGCACTCAGATCACATCACTCACTGTTGTAACATGTTAGGCACAGACCGATGCCAATAAATGCCCCACGACAAACCTCCATCGGATTCCGGTTCGGTGAATAGAGGGGCCGTGCTATCATCCGTGAAACGTTGCATCGAGGTCACTCGATCTGTAGAAAATGAGGTGGTGCCCAACATCTGTATCCACAGTCATCGTCTTTCTGCAAAGGTAATATTCTCCAACAGTGTGGGTAATTAATAGTATGCAAAACGGTGATACAAGACACCTGTTTGTCTATTCGATAAAATGTGTGGCCCTATGTTTCTGTCACACACAGTTCCTAACTGTACGTTGAAACTGATCCTGATGCCTCATCTGCACTATGCTCAAGGAATTCCACGTGTTCACATGTGTGTACTATGGTGATTTACTATGCCATCTCCGGTAAATCCTGCCTGATCTGTAAATAAAATGCAGGCTGTGAACTGCAGATCTTCTATGGTCCTATCTCAACAGGTATTGGTTTCCAGACATATCATTATAGGAATTTTTCTTCTAGTTTCAACCAATACTACCACTTGCAAAAACACCTCATATATGCCTTTTTTTTACTCTACATGTGATATGTGTTTCTATGCATTTTTCTATCAATAAACACCTGTGTATCATACTGTAAGATTCAACAGCACAGCCACAATGAACCACTGTTTATTCTTCTTCCACAGGTAAGCAAACAACAGTTCAGAATGTAGACACACATAGAAACAATCCAGGTACTGATACAAGCAGTTGCTGACACTAAGTGCAAACACGATATGAAGGTGAGAACCTGTTACACTGTGCTTGTAAAGAGGAGGGCTCCAGTATACGGCACGACGGATGCCGAGCCACGTACACAAATCACACGGCCCACCACAGACGTATTCCGGTTGCCAGCCCTCACAGATGATGTCGGCAGAATATTCGAAGTGTACCCCACTGGCGGCTCGGTGCCGCGGCACGTATCCTAGAATTGTGTACTTATGTACGTGGTTATAGCAACTCTCCTCCCTCAGGGAAGGGGACTCCGCCGATGTCGGCATCTGTGTTACTGTCGAAACATCTGCAGCAGATGCCGTGCACGATGACGGTGGTCCAGAAGGAGATTCGAGGACGGAACTGTCGAGTACGGGCAGAGGCGACACGGCTGCGGATAGCGCGGCAGCCGTTCCCTGCAAAGTACCGTAAGAGACACAGCGGAACTGTGCCTACGGCGAGGGCACCGGCCTCTCGGTCGTGTGCACCGGGGACGCCAGTGTCGAAGGCCTGGAGGCACCGGCCCAGCTGGCAGTGGAATTGCCAGTGGCAGTAAATCGTCAGAGGAAGGCACAGAAGCAGGTGTCGGAAGGCTGGACCCTGGAGGAGAGGTAGAAGGGCATTTCTGCCCCTGCAGAAAGGACGCCCCTCGAGACAGGTGCCGAGGGAGCAGTGGAGGTGGAGGTGGCGGACCTGCAGCGCTCGCTGTGCTGCGAGGACGTAGCTGGTCACTGGTACGAACAGAACAGAGGCGGTTGCCTCGGCAGCTGTGAACCGTAGCCGAAAGTCATTTCAGTCGACAGCTAAACCCTCGAGATCAGACTGCAAAGCCCGAAGTGAATCACAGTGAGGTCCACACTGACGGTGTCGGTAGGGCAGCGTGAGCAGATGTGTGGCCGGTGACCGTGGAGTATCTCGGCCGGCCTCCTATCGTTCACTGGTGTAAACCTGTAGGAGCTCAACAAGCGCTTCAAGGCATTATCTGTGGAGTAGTCTGTGACATACTTCTTCATTTGAACCTCGAATGTGCAGATGAGATGTCCTGCCTCATTGCCGGATTGGGGGTGAAAAGGAGGAGCAGTCATGTGGTGAATGCTTTGACCAGTACAAAAATTGTGGTAGACCCGAGACACAAACTGTCAATTGTTATCCGTCGGAAGCATATAAGGCAATCCTCCTTAGGATAAATTATGGAAATGGCCTGAATCGCAGTCGTGGCTGACACTGAGTGACAGCAGATAACGTATGGAAATTCAGGAAAGACGTCGACAACCAATAACTGGGAAGAATTTAGGAAGGTTTCTGCAAAATCGATGTGGACGCCTTCCTACGGACGCTGCGGTGCAGGCCACAGGGAGAGCGTCACCCACAGTCCGACCTGTTGGGTAACATGCTGAGAGCAGATGTACAATGCCATTGTCGATGCGAGGGCAAAACGTGTGCCGATGGGTCAATAACTTGGTAGTGTCCACGATGTAGGAGCTGAAGCACATCGCACCACAGAGCAGCCGGAATCACAGTCGTAGGTGACAGTCTGTCCTTAGCTAAGAGAACGACACTGTCAAATACCGAAAGGTGGTGACGGACAGCAAAATAGTTATGCAAAGGATCAAAAGCCCTGTCCAGAGGCCGACTGTGCTGAATGAGGTGAGAAACTCAATGCAAAACCAAATCGACAGCAACGGCAACTGCCATCCCGTAGCCCGTAATAGAAAACTGTACATTGTGCCTCAGCATCTAAGAGGAAACAAAGAACATTATCCTGGTCCAAAGTAGGGCCTGGCCTCATTGAAAACTGGTACAGCACACTGGCACTGGCATTGTGTGGTAGGCCAAAAATCTATTTCATGGTTGCAGTGAGACAGAAACAGGGCCCAACACTGGAGGCATTGTGCTGTTTTGCTGGGCAAGAAATCAGAAGAATTAAACAATGAAACCGAGTGCTGGTGGTTAGTAACGAGGTGGAATTTGATCCGTACAAGAACACACGAAACTTTTTGAGGGCATAGACAATACCGAGCACTTTCTTTTGAAATTGGGAGTAGCATTGCCGAGCACAGATGAGCGCTTTTGATGTGTAAACTATCGGATGTTTGGAACCTCCATCATATCAAAGTTCTAGGATGGCCCCAAGTCCATAATGAGAGGCATCCGTAGCAAAAAGCAGCTGGTGGCCAGGATGGAAAGAACCAAAACAAGGAGCAGAATGTTGCGGACTGGCATCCACAAAAAAGGAACATTCTCGTGAAGCAACTCGTGGAGGGGACAGGACAATGTGGCCGCACCCAGAATAAATTTGTGATAGTAAGTAATTTTACCAAAAAATGCTTGGTGTTCTTTGACATTTGTAGGCTGAAGCAGAGCTCTGGCTGTGGCAACCCGGTGACATACGGCTTAGCACCATCCCGAGAAATCTCAAAGCCCACGTACAAAATGGAGGGCTGAAAAAAGTGTGACTTGGCCAAGTTGCATTCATCATCATCATCATCTTGGACAGTTTCCAGCCACTGGCTGGGTCTGTCGGGAACACAAGCCTCTCCATCGTGTTCTGTCTTTCCACCATTCCCCCTCTTCCACCTTCGTCCAGTTCTCTCCTCTTCTCGTCACACATTCCTTCACTCCCTTCACCCATCTATCTCTTGGTCTTCCTCTGGGCCTCTTCCCCTCCAGTTGCAGATCAAACATCCTCTTTGGAATTCTTCCCTCATCCATTCTCTTCATGTGTCCATACCACTGCAGTCTTGATTTTTCTATCCTGTCCTGTACTGGTTCCTCCTTTAGTCTTTCCCTCACATACACATTTCGCAATCTGTCTCGTCTTGTTACACTCAACCTGCTCCTCTGGAACTTCATTTCACTAGCCTGTATTCTACTTTTGTCGCTTTTGTGCATTACCCATGTCTCACTTCCGTATGTCAATATGGGGACAAAGTAGGTTCGGTATATAATTCCCTTGGATTTCTGTGGCACCTCCTTGCTCCAAATAAGCCCCATAATGCATTTGTAGAACTGCCCTGCTTTTCTGCACCTTTCATTTATTTCCATTGCGTTTCCCCCCTTACTTTCAATCATGCTTCCCAGGTACTTGAAGTTCTCTACCACTTGTAGTTTTTCCCCTCCACAAGTTATATCCACATTTGGCCTATTCTTCTTCCTTGCTGTGACAATTATTTCACTTTTCGTTGCAGAGAAATGCATTCCATATTGTGCTGCCGTTGCCTCCCATACATCTAACTGCTCTTGCACCTCCTTCTCGCAATTTCCCCATAACATCAGGTCATCGGCAAAAAGCACTGCTTTCATTTTATGATCTCCAATTGCATCTGATACTTGCTGTAGGATTTCATCCATAACAATAATAAACAATAAAGGCGAAAGTGCACTTCCCTGTCGCAGCCCATTTTCCAGCTTGAACCGTGCAGTACGTCCCTCCCCACTTTCACACAACTCTCACTTCCCTCATACATTTTTCTGACTTTTCGTGTTATCTCTTCATCTATCCCTTTTGCGTTCAGCACATCCCAGAGCTTGTCCCTACAGATACTGTCATACACCTTCTCAATATCTAAAAAGGCCACGATTAAGTCCTTCCCGTACTCATAGTGCCTTTCCTGCAGTTGCCTTACCGCAAATATGAGGTCCGTTGTTGATCTTCCCGGTCTGAAACCGTACTGCTCCTCTTGCAATCTACTTTCAATACTGCTTCTTATTCTCTTCTCCAGGATCTTTTCATAGATTTTTCCACAGTGGCATAGCAGGGTGATTCCTCTGTAGTTCTCACATCTCCTTTTATCCCCTTTCTTGAAGATCGGGACTATAATTCCTTTCTTCCAATCCTCAGGAATTCTGTTCTCCTTCCACACCACCCTCAGCACTCTGTATAGCCACTGGGTTCCTACTACTCCTGCTGCTCGTATCATATCCACTGTTACTTCGTCCCAACCTGGTGCCTTGCCCCCTTTCATCCTCTTTATGGCTTCTTCCACTTCATTCCAAGTTAGATCATCAATTTCCCCACTATTATAATCGTCTGCTGCCTTAGGCTCTCCATCACTGTTAGTTACCCGCTTGGCGGCATTCAACAGATCTTCAAAGTACTCCTTCCAAATCTTTTTGAGCTCATGCATTTTCTCCACAACTCTTCCATTATTATCCATGATTCTCAGGCACTCGCTTCTGTCGTTCCTCTTATTTCTTACCATGGTGTAAAGTACTTTTTTATTCCCTTCACTGTCCTCTTCTAACATTCTTGTCCATTTTTCCATCCACTTCTTCTTCTCCGCCCTTACTATGGTCTGGGGACTGCCTATAGGGGCGATGTACAGCGGGGACTTCGTGTGCCCCAGGACCGCTACGGTAGCTTTGAAGGCCCTATGGGAACCCTGAAACATGACGGCTAACGGGGCTCTGGTGAAGCTGCGATAGGCCTAGCAAGCCAGTAGTGGATAAATCAACTGCTTTCAAAAAGGGAACATGCCTCGGATCACGGAACGGATTTAAAGGAAACCGACCAAGCAATGGAAAAGGATTACGAGATGGTTTACGACTGGGCACCTTAAACGTAAGGACTCTAACTGGGAAGTTAGAAGAAATTGTAGAAATGATGGAAAGGAGGAAATTGGACATCTTGGGACTTGCTGAGACTAGGTGGAGAGGAGTTGGTGAAAAACCACTAAGTAAAGGATGTAAACTGTACTGGATAGGGAATGAGAGGGGAAGAAATGGAGTGGCAATAGTGGTCAGAGAGGGTCTGCAGGAGGAGGTGGAAGGTATCAATGATCGAATGATAAAAGCCAAAGTACGAGTGAAAGGAAAAAGCATTGAAATCATCCAAGCATATGCCCCACAGGTGGGGTGTACAAAAAAGGAGAAGGAGGAATTTGAAGATGACATGCAAAAGCAGCTAAATGGAGGTAATCAGATTATAATAGGGGACCTCAATGCACATGTTGGCACAGACAGGAAAGGGTTCGAGGAGATAATGGGACCAGAGGGCTGGGGGAACCGAAATAGAGAAGGAAAATTGTTGCTGGAATTCTGCAAGAGGAATGGGCTGGCGATCGCAAATTCCTGGTACAAGAAGAGAAGTAGCCACAAAATAACTTGGTACAGTGGAGACTGGTCCCAAACTTCAGTAGTAGACTATGTACTAGTGGATAGGCAGATGATGAGCAGCATCACAGATGTTAAGGTCATTCCATCTGAGGCCTTAGACAGTGACCATCGGCTGTTGGTAGCCACCCTGAGAGAGAAAAAAGATAGGAGGGCAACAGATATACAGGAGAAAAGGTTGAAGACATGGATGCTGAAAGAGGATGAATGGAGGACCCAGTACCAGACACTGATCAGGAAGAAGCTGCCAAAGGAAGATCAGAGAACAGTGGAAGAAGAATGGGGAGATTTTAAGAGGGTTCTAGTTGAGGCAGCTGAGACTGTGCGGAAGAACTAGCACAAAGAGGAGAAGTAAGGAAACCCCATGGTGGAACAACATATGTAAAGAGGCAGTACTTCGAAAGAACAAAGCCTTCAGAGAATGGTTCCAGACCCGAACAGAGGAAGCTAGGGTAAAATATAAGGAAAGCCAAGTTGCATTCCAACCCTGAAATATGTAAGACTATGAACAAGGCCCATAAGTTATGTAAATGCCCTTCTGTGGCAGCACCCATCGTGACTATGTCATCGAGATACTTGAGGCACCCCAGAACAGACATTGTCGGTTATTTGAAGAAAATGCTGAAAAATTGCCAGGCACTAGCCACATTAAGTAGCAGGAAACGGTACTGGTACAATCTGAACAGTGTGTTAATCATTAGAAGTGAGATAGACTCCTCAAGCAATGGAACACACACACACACACACACACACACACACACACACACTCTCTCTCTCTCTCTCTCTCTGCAGTATCAGGCAACTGAAACCACACTGTGATGGTGTGGTTTTAGCTGCCTGAGACTGCAGTCATGTGTGGGAGTTATGTGTGTGTGTGTGTGTGTGTGTGTGTGTGTGTGTGTGTGTGTGTGTGTGTGTGTGTGTCTACATCTGTTGTTGACGAAAGCCTTAATGGCTGAAAGCTTTATTTGTGACAGTCTTTTTGCTGTGCCTATCTGTAACTCATCATCTTCGCTATATGGTGAGCAGCAACTCTTTTTTCATAATATTGTTACATTCCATCCTGGATTTTCCATTGTTTGAACCTGTAAAAAGGCTTGAGATAAAGCAGTTTTGGAGAAAAACTGGCTCCCAGCGAGTTTAGCCAAAAACTTGTCCAGACCGTGTGATGAAGCAAGCTGTGATATTTTTACTTCCTCACTTGTTTTGCCATCCGCCTCCTTAAAATTCATTTTTTTATGCCTGACTAATTGCTATTAACATATGCGAGTGTAATCTGCATTACCATAAAAGAGAAAGGTTGGCCCTCAGTTTTAAAGAATATAACACCAGAGCTAATTTTGTGCTTAGTTTTATGTAGGTAATTGATTTTCTAATTTATTTTGACTATTGCTAGTTAGTATATTTTGTTATAGGGTGAAATTAGTAATTGTTTTGTAACTTAAATTCTACTGTTGACTTATAAACAAACATAAATTCTGTACTAATTGTAAACATTTGGTGGAACAACTAATAGTATTCTTAAAAGATCTATTTGGCTTTATTTGAAAACATGTTAGCAAAGCCAGCTTTTAATTAATTCCAAAGTAATTTCCAGTTTTGTCAAAAGCATTTTTTGCATAACTATATTTGTTAATTTCATGATTTAAACAAATAATATGGCTTAATCCTTGCAGCAGAAGAAACTGTTAAAAAGATGCAATTTTTCAATGCATGCAGTTAATTTGAAGGAGTAGGTTCAGTTGTAGTTTCTGTAAATTAAACATCGAATAATGTGTAGTTTCACGGCCTATTATTGTGAGGATGTGTAAGGGCCCGATGTTTGGTCCTGACACAGTCAGTCCGTGGCCGAGTTTCAGGCAAGAAACCTGTGTCGGTTAGAACAACAACAATGCATAAACTTAACTGTGAAATAAGTGTAACAAAAATAGGCCATGTGTTAAAACAATGACAGTGTCTGTTAAATTAATTTGAAATACTGTGAATTGTGTGGTTAGGTTGTTACTACTTGTAGGTTTTTAACAGAAAACTATTGTAGCAGTATGTGAAGGTTTGCGTGCAAACTATTAATGAGGCTCACTGAAAGTTAAACTACAGTGCACTGCCCATATAATTGTGTATTATTGGGGGTTGTGAACAGTAAAGGTAAAGAACTGTGAAACGTAAATGTGCACCTGTTGGCTACATCGTTTAAAGTAGTTAGTGTTGAACTCCCAACCCCCATTTTTCAGCCAGAGAGGACAACAAACGAAGAAATAAAGCAGACAAACATCACAACAGTGCAAATAGTAGGTGTCAATGATGGACTGAGCTTTAAAAGAAACTTTGAAGTCACTTCATAGGTGAAGCCAACCAATCAGTTTTTTTAACAGTCATGAGGAGTGTAGAATGCTCACTCGGTGTAATAGACTGTATGAACCCCAGCAATGTCAGTCTGTCCATTTCCGATTTCATTTAATCACACAAAGCCACTGGAATAGGACGCTCCAGGAAAAAGTGTTGCCACACAATAAGTGTCAGGGTAACGTGGGCCGCAAAATTAATTGCACAACCTAACCCATCTGAAAAGAGACAAGCACTAAGAACACAGGGAATCTAACTGCTGGGAAGAGACTTGGTCAGAACCGAGGTGCATTATATCCAAAGTGGAAAAACCAAAATCTCTGAAAGCATCCAGGCTCTACAAATTTGTGGTACCAGCTACCAAAAATGTCAAGGTATAAACCACACATTTATACATAGTGGGAGCCATAGATTGCCCCAAAATTGGAATGTGTGCCTGTCGTAACTCTCCAAACGTCAAGTAACTGGAAACAAATTTAAGTTTGTAAGTTCAGTAAAGTCATGGCTGCAGCTGTGTCCACTTGTTTTTTGTGCACTCATCTTTGATAAACAGTTTGTAACAATTCGTAAGCATTACAGACACGCAATTAATGTCCACGTGGAGGACGGTGGGAATGACACACAGATGCTACATGTCTTTTTCTCGTACAGTTGTTGCAAGTTGCCGAGCACTTATAGTGTGCGGCCCCGTCACGTTGTACGAAACATTACGGGCGAGATGGGAGTGCTGAGTGCTGCCATTGCTGCAGTTGTTGTTTGGTACACTGCTGTCCAGTGTCGTGCGGAGTCCGCTTTTGTACGGTCGCCACGTCTCATCGTCCCCCCTTCCTGGCCGAGAACTGACTGACACCCTACGACTGGGAACAGGAGCCACTGGGGCGAGATCACATTTAGCCTTAATCTGATCACCAGCAGCACAAGATACCTTGAAAGATTGAGCAGTATTTATCGCTTCAGCCAATTATGAACTCTCGAACTGCAGTGCGTGTTGACGTAGCTCCTCATCAGGAGCCACTTGAATGGTGTCACCGTGGGCCGTAGAATCGGCTTAAGAATTGTGGTGGGCATTGAAACTTCCTGACAGATTAAAACTGTGTGCCGGACCGAGACTCGAACTCGGGACCTTTGCCTTTCGCGGGCAAATGCTCTACCGACTGAACTACCCGAGCACGACTCACGGCCCGTCCCCACAGCTTCAATTCTTCCAGTTCGAGTCTCAGTCCGGCACACAGTTTTAATCTGTCAGGAAGTTTCATATCAGCGCACACTCTGCTGCAGAGTGAAAATATCATTTGTGATGGGCATTGATTACAAACTGACATTTGTGACTGAGGCCATAGCGTTCGACCACCTGAGTCCAGTAGGATGGCGGAGCTGACAATAATAGAAGTCTACGTGCATTGCAATGACATGCGTACATTTACAGACATAATTTGACAACAACTTACACATTTCGGTGAACAAAAGTGATGCAGGTTCCTGGAGTGGGGCTGACTGGGAGGACAACTGGTAGACCCAGGGAGGAATCCAAGAAATATATACGACACCCTGAATATCACTGTATATCAACGTAAATAAACGTGCATATTTGAGAATTTTCGGAAGCCACCATTGACCTTTGCACAATCTACGAGCATTCGGGGTTTGTGATTTAGTTACTGTAGCAGACTTTCTAACCAACATTTTGTGTTACATCTAGTTTCCCTTTAAGTCAGGTTACTCTGTCTGAACAGGCCCGAGAAGACCCTAACGGTAGTGACCGACTGTCGTGTGATCCTCAACCTGTAGGCGTCTCTGGATGCGGATACGGAGGGGCGTGAAGTCAGCATACCTCTCTCCCGGCCATTGTCAGTTTTTGTGACCAGAGGCACTTCTTCTGAATCAAGTAGCTGCTCAATTTGCCTCACGAGGGCCGAGTGCACCCCGCTCGCCGACAGCACTCAGTGGACTGAACGGTCACCCATCCGAGTACTAACCGAGCCCGATAGCGATTAACTTTGGTGTCCTGACGGGAACCGGTGTTACCACTGCGGCAAGGTCATTGGCCTTAAACTCAGGTAGCCCTGTATATTACCTGCATTTATCATAAATTAGTTCGGTTTTTGAGTTTGCTAACAACTATAATTAACATCAAAATGTTTTAGGAAACAACTTTTACCACAGGTTTTCGCATTGCCTTAATAGAAATCTTGTTTTGCGTATCTGCTTCAATTCTTACAGAGAATTAGCAACTTTTTAGCTCAACAGATTAAAAGACAGTCAGCAGGTTTAATTTAAAGTCCTTTGTTTACTCCCTTGTAATACATTGCACCAGTCACAATGCAGCCCCACTGTGAATGCTGTTTCCAAATACAGTTGACTTTTGTAAGCAGCAGGAAGTTGCCCTGGCTACTATCAAATGATTGACAGCTGCTGGGAATCGGTATTTCGGAAGAGCTCCCGACAGTCTCGTACCTGTGATACCTTTACCGGAGGTACCTCAAATACTGCCCTCTCCTGCAGATTTTGTCTCCTCTGCAGAAAGAACAGGATCTGTCATTACCCATCCACTAGACAGGAAGTGGCACATCAGATCTATGCGTCCTGTACAGGGGGCAGGGACCAGGGAGGGTGTTGTACCGATCACCCTAACCGACAAGTTTTAGATACTGTGTTTCACTGAAACTGAGTCAGTGGGACTCACTTCACCAGTTCCATCTGGTGTCAGGAGGAGGCTAATGCAAAAGGGTAGGGGTCTACTAATCATTGGCAGTTCAAAAGTATGGCGAATGATGGTGCCCCTTAGGGAAATGGCAGCAAGGGACAGGAAATGACACCAGGTGCCCTCGGTGCATGTGCCTGGGGGCCTCATTCGACATACTGAAGAGGCTACTCCAGCAGCCATTGAGGAAATGGAGCACAACCAGCTGCAAATTGTGGTAAACATTGAAACAAATGATGCCTGTCATCTGGGCTCCAAAGTCATTCTTGGGTCATTCCGGCGACTGGCAGAGAAGGTTGAAAGACCAGTCTTGCAGATGGAGTTTCAACAAAGCTCACAATTTGCAGTGTTGTTCCCAGAACTGATGGTTGGCTCTTGGTTCTGAGTCAAATGGAAGGACTGAACCAGAGACTCTCTGACGAGCTGGGCTGTGACCTTCTGGACTTGCACCATAGGGTTGAAAACTGTAGGATCCCCACAAATAGGTCAGGTGTGCAGTACACATCAGAGGCTGCTACTCAGGTAGCTGATTGTTTGTAGGATGCACACAAAGCTTTTTTAGATCGAGCTACTCTCCATCCGATCCAGATAATGATGGCTGTAAGAAACCCAAAAGTATCAGTGTAAGATCGAAAGATTTGTCTCCCACAGGTAAGAGTATTAAAACCCTAATGGTAAAATGCCGAAGCATTTGTAACAAAGTGCTAGAGTTTGAAGCGCTCGTGAAAAGGAGCGAAGATCACGTGATACTAGGTACAGAAACCTGGTTGAAACCTGAAATTGATAGCAGTGAGATTCCTGGAGAAAATTTAATTGTATAAAAAAAGGATAGGCAAATGGGTAATGGAGGTGGTGTATTTGTCGCAGTAAATTAAAAAAACTCAGATCCACCGAGACAGGAATTGAGGATGCATGTGAGATTGTTTGGGCAAGACTCAGTATCAGGGGTGAGCATAAAATGATAATTGTATTCTTCTATTGTCCACGGATTTATCTCCTGATGTAACTGAAAACTTAAGAGAAAACCTCAGTTCATTTATATGTAAGTTCACCAATCATATTGTAATCATCAGTGGAGACTTTAATAATCCAAGAATTAATTGGGAATATTACAATTTTGTTAGTTTTGGGCATTGATAAGACATTCTGTGAAACTTTATTCAATGCCTTCTGTGAAAACTACTTAGAACAGATAGTTAGGAACCCCACTGATGTAAATATATTGGACTTTATGGCAACAAATACACCTGATTTCTTTGAGGATTTCCACATTGAAACTGGTATCAGCGACCATAATGCAGTTGTGGCAACAGTGATTACCAAAATACAAAGGATAACTAAAACAAGCAGAAAGACATATATGTTCAGAAAACTAGACAAAAAAATCACTAATGTCATATCTCAATGAGGAACTTGAAACTTTCAGCACAGGTCAGAAGCACATAGAGAAAGTCTGGCTCAAGTTTAAAAGAATACTTGATCATACAATGGATAGATTGTACCCAGTAGAACAGTTCATATGTTATGGGTGGAAATGTCTGTGGTGCACAGTTACTGTAAAGAAACTTCTAAAGAAACAGAGTTTACTGCATAATAGGTATAAAATAAAGTGTTGGACTATAGATAGAGAGATGCTGAATGAAACATGTTTGGCTGTCAAAAGAGCAATGTGTGATGCCTTCAATGACTATCATAGCAGAATATTGTCAAATGATGTTTCACAAAATCCAAAGAAATTCTGGCTGTATGTAAAGGCTGTTAGTGGCATCAAAGTTAGGTCCTGTCCCTCATGAATGAGACAGGAACTTAAATTTGAGGTTGGCAAAGCAAAAGCTGAAATGCTGAACTCCCTTTTCAAATGTTCCTCTATGGAGGAGAACCCAGGAGAATTGGCCCATTTTAATTCTCATACCACTGAAAAGATGAATGAAAAAAGTATAAATGTCAGTGGTATTGAGAGACACCTGAAATAGTTAAATCTGAACAAAGATCCAGACCCCGATGAAATCCATATCAGATTCTATAATGAATTTATTGCTGGGTTAGTCCCTCTTCTATGTATAATCTATCATAGATCCCACGAACAAAAATCCGTGCCCAGTTCTTGGAAAATGGCACAGGTCATACCTGTCTACAAGAATGGTAGTAGAAGTGATCCATAAAACTAATGTTCAATATTCTTGACACCAATTTATCGTAAAATCTTGGAACCTATTCAGATCTCAAACATAATGAGGTATCTTGAACAGAATGACCCCCTCAATGCCTGCCAGCACGGTTTTAGAAAACACTGATAATGTGAAACCCAACTCACACTTTTCTCACGTGACATACTGAAAGTTTTGGATCAAGGCAACCATGCAGGTGCAGTGTTTCTTGATTTCTGAAAATCGGTTCACTCAGTACCACGCCTACATTTATTGTCTAAAGTATGATCATATGGGGTATAATGTGAGATTTGTGACTGGATTGAGGACTTTTTAGCAGGGAGAACACAGCATGTTACTTGAATGGAGAGTCATTGTCAGATATACAGGATGACACAGAATAATGGGAATGTGTGAAATGAGTAGTGGCAGCCATGGGCAGGTGGCAGCACTGTGGGTTCATGGCAGTTAGTGAGTAAACAGTCCACTATATCAGTAATCGTGGATCAGTGGAATGGGCAACAGCATGCATTAGCCATAAAAATGTTTTATAAAAACAATGATCTTTTGGTAGTGACGCAGAGGGAGTTTCGATATTTTTATAATTTAGGACATCATATGCCATTCTGTTGAAATACATGATAAAATGTTGGATTAATAACTTTGAAGAGACTGGATCTGCCCTCACGAAGAAACCAACAGGACAGCGAAGAAGGGTGCATTCTCCAGTGAACATTGATGTCGTATGTGAGTCTGTCTTACGGAGCCCGCAGCATTCAATTCGTAAGCAAGCAGCAATGGTTGGCATGTCCCAGCAGAGTGTTTGCAGAATTCTTCATCTTGATTTAAAATTTCATCCATACAAACTACAGATGATGCAACAATTGAAGGACAACAATTACCGGTTATGATTAGGATTCTGTCAACAAATGAAAACAAAAATAAACATTTATGATGAATTTCTAAACAAGTTGTGGATATCAATGAGGCACATTTTCACCTCCCAGTTTATGTGAATAAACAGAACTACTGTTACTGGGCAAACACAAATCCTAATGACATTCATGAGTGCCCTTTACATGCTAGTAAAGTGACAGTATGGTGTGGTGTTTCGTCACATGGGATTATCAGACCATATTTTTTTGCTAATGAACGGGGAAACACAATAACTGTCAGTGCCGATCGTTATGTGGAGATGTTAGAAACTTTCGTTACACCTGCATTGAACAACTTTCCAAATGGTCAAGAAGCCTGGTTCCAACACAATGGAGCGACATCAAACATTGCGTGGCAATCAATGGCACATGTGTGAGAATTGGTGAGACCTGTTTGGCAACTGTGTGATCTCAGGATTTGGTAACATTCCCTGGCCCCCTAGATCAGCAGACTTATCTTTTGTGATTTTTTCTTGTGGTGCTACCTCAAGAGCAAAGTCTACACGACTCAACCAAGAAACCTGGACGAGTTAAAACAGAGAATTCGGGATGCAATTCACAGAATCCCAGCTGAGATGTTGTAGCAGTCAATGAGGAATCGGAACAGATTTCACGAATGTATACTTACAGGAGGATGCCATCTAAAGGACGTAATTTTAAAGAAATGATAAATGCCACCAATGTTTCGTAAATGGCAAAGTTGTAAGGTTTCAATTACTATGACTGTAATTTCTTTCCTTCATCACTTCTAGTTTTATTGGATTGTGGAAATGTTCCAGTTTTTCCAAGTCACACTGCAGAAGTAAATTCGGATGTGGCCCAGGGAAGTGTTGGGACTGTTGCTGTTCATGTTTCCTTGCACACAATATTAATAGTAAAATCAGGATTTTTGCAGATGATGCAGTTACCTATAATGAAGTACTATCTGAGAGAAGCTGCATAAATCTTCAGTCAGTTTTTGATAAGATTTCAACATGTTGCAGAGATTGGCAACTGGCTCTAAATGTTCAGAAATGTAAAATTGTGCACTTCACAAAAAGAAAAAAAAGTAGTGTCCTATGACTATAATATCAATGAGTCACTGTTGGAATTGGCCAACTCATACAAATACCTTGATGTAACACTTTGTGTGAATATGAAATGAGTACACAGGTTCAGTTGTGGGTAAAGCAGGTGGCAGACTTCAGTTCATTGGTGGAATACTAGGGATGTGGAATCAGTTTGCAAAAGAGATTGCTTGCAATTCACTTGTGCGACCCATCCTAGAATATTGCTCAAGTGTGTGGGACCCATACCAGATAGGACTAAAAGGGATACTGAACATATACTGAGAAGGGCCGCATGAATGGTCATATGTTTGTTTAATCTGTGGGAGAGTGTTACAGAGATACTGAAGGAACTGAAATGGCAGACTCTTGAAGACAGACGTAAACTGTCCTGAGAAAGTCTATTAACAAAGTTTCAAGAACCAGCTTTAAATGATTACTCTAGGGGTATACTACAACCCCCTACATATCGCTTACAGGGGGATCGTGAGGATAAGGTTAGAATAATTACTGCACACACAGAGGCATTCAAACAGTCATTCTTGCTGCACTCCATACATGAATGGAACAGGAAAAAACTCTAATAACTGATACAAGGGATGTACCCTCTGCTGTTCACCTCACGGCGGTTTGCACATTATAAATGTAGATATACATGAATTGTTGAGAAATAGGTGGAAAGGCCCTTTACAGTTTGATTAAATTATAATTGTTAAATCGCTGGAAAAAATAATACAGCAATATATTTAGGAGTACCCATCTTGTGGTACTGAAATGCAACAGTAACATATAATTAATTGCAAGATAAGCAGATACCAATCTGAAATCCTAAATAAATACACTACTGGCCATTAAAATTGCTACACCACGAAGATGCCATGCTACAGATGCGAAATATAACCAACAGGAAAAAGATGCTGTGATATGCAAATGATTAGCTTTTCAGAGCATTCACACAAGGTTGGCGCCAGTGGCGACACCTACAATGTGCTGATATGAGGAAAGTTTCCAACCAATTTCTCATACACAAGCAGCAGTTGACCAGCATTGCCTGGTGAAATGTTGTTGTGATGCCTCGTGTAAGGAGGAGAAATGCATATCATCACGTTTCCAACTTTGATAAAGGTTGGATTGTAGCCTATCGCGATTGACGTTTATCGTATCGCGACATTGCTGCTCGCGTCGGTCAAGATCTAATGACTGTTAGCAGAATATGGAATCAGTGGGTTCAGGAGGGTAATATGGAACACCGTGCTGGATCCCAACAGCCTCGTATCACTAGCAGTCGAGATGACAGGCATCTTATCCACGTGGCTGTAACGGATCGTGCAGCGACGTCTCGATCCCTGAGTCAACAGATGGGGATGTTTGCAAGACAACAACCATTTTCATGAACAGTCTGACGACATTTGCAGCAGCACGGACTATCAGCTCTGAGACTATGATTGCGGTTACCCTTGACATTGCATCACAGACAGGAGTGCCTGCAATGGTGTACTCAATGACGAACCTGGGTGCATGGATGGCAAAATGTCATTTTATTGGATGAATCCAGGTTCTGTTTACATCATCATGACGGTCGCATCTGTGTCTGGCGACATCACGGTGAACGCACATTGGAAGTGTGTATTCGTCATCACTATACTGGCGTATCACCCGGCATGATGGTGTGGTGTGCCATCGGTTACACGTCTCGGTCACCTCTTGTTCGCATTCACGGCACTTTGAACAGTGGGCATTACATTTCAGATGTGTTATGACCCATGGCTCTACCCTTCATTCGATCCCTGCGAAACCCTACATTACAGCACATTCTCCAGATCTCTCACCAATTGAAAACATCTGGTCAATGGTGGCCGAGCAATTGGCTCGTCACAATACGCCAGTCACTACTCTTGATGAACTGTGGTATCGTGTTGAAGCTGCATGGGCAGCTGTACCTGTACATGCCATCCAAGCTCTGTTTGATTCAATGCCCAGGCGTATCAAGGCCCTTATTACGGCCAGAGGTGGTTGTTCTGACTACTGATTTCTCAGGATCTATGCACCCAAATTGCATGAAAATGTAATCACATGTCAGTTCTAGTATAATATATTTGTCCAATGAATACTTGTTTATCATCTGCATTTCTTCTTGGTGTAGCGATTTTAATGGCCAGTAGTGTATAATTCATGCACAAAAGGACTGGTTTACAAAAATCTTATTCAACTGATCCTTCATTACTGCTCATCAGATTGGGGCCCTTACCAGATTGGATAAATAGAAGAAATACAGACAATCCATAGAGGAGAGGCATATTTCTTCTTGGGTTTATCAGTGAGCATGAGAGCATTATGGAGATACTCATCAAACTTTACTGCCAGATGATACCAGAGAGGTTGTGTGAATCTGGGAAAGATTTACTGTTAAAATTCAGAGTGCATACATTCAGAGAGACCTGGAGACAACGCAATGCTTCAGATTGACCATTCGTGGTGCCCTTTTCTGTATATGTTCACTATCCCCTTTAAGTCCTATCTGGTATTGGTCCCACACACTTGAGCAATATTCTAGGATGGGTCGAACGAGCGATTTGTAAGTAATCTCTTTTGTAGACTGATTGCACATCCCCAGTATTCTGGCAATAAACTGAAGTCTGCCACCTGCTTTACCCACAAACCCCATATCCACACAAATGTATAACTATTATTTAGTTGTATTTGTAACCTAGTATATATAGCCTATTAATTAATTACAGACGTAGCTCAGACGTGATTGATTATGTAATCGTAAGACAGAGATTCCAGAATGAGATTTTAAATTGTAAGACATTTCCAGGAGCAGATGTGGACTCTGACCTCAGTGTGTCGGTTATGCATTGGTTACACATGCCATGCACCTCACGGTGGTTTGCAGAGTATAGATGTATATGTAGATGGAGATGTATGAATTGTAGATTAAAGTTGAAGAAATTGCACAAAGGTAGGAAATTGAGGAAATGGGACCTGGATAAAATAAAATAGCCAGAGGTTGGTGAAAGTTTCAGAGGCAGCATTAGAAAATGGATGACTAGAACAGGGGAAAGGAACACAGTAGAAGACAAACGGGTAGCTTTGAGACATGAAATAGTAAAGGCAGCAGAGGATCAAATAGGTAAAAAGACTAGGCCTAGTAGAAATCCTTGTATAACACAGGAGATACTCAATTTAATTGATGGAAGGAGAAAAAATGAGATTGATAGGAATAGGTAAGCGGGAATATCTAGAGGAAAAATGTAAGGATTTAGAAACATGTCACTAGGAGAAAGATAGATACCACCTATAGGTAAATTAAAGAGGCATTTGGAGAAAAGAGAAGCAGCTGTATAATTATCAAGAGATCAGATGGAAAACCAATCCTAACCGAAAAAGGGAAAACTGAAAGGTGGAATGACATATAGAGGGTCTACACCAGTGGAGATGAATTTGAAAGCAATATTATAGGAAGGGTAGAGGACATAAATGTGGATGTGATGGAAGATTTCATACGTCGAGAAGAATTTGACAGAGCACTGAAAGACCTAAGTGAAAACAAAGCCTTAGGTGTAGACAACATTCTGTCAGAACTACTGATAGCCTCTGAAGAGCCAACCATAACAAAATTATTCCAACTGGTGTGCAAGATGAATGAGACAGGTAAAATACCCTCAGACTTCAAGAAGAATGTAATAATTTCAATTCCAAAGAAAGCAGTCACTGATGGGTGTGAAATTTACTGAACCATCAGTTTAATAAGTCATGGTTGCACGAATTCTTTACAAAAGAATGGGAAAACTGGCAAAAACCAACCTCAGTTAAGATCAGTTTGGATTTTGGATAAATGTAGGAGCACTTGAAGCGATACTGACCCTACAACTTACTTTAGAGGATAGGTTAAGGAAATGTGAACTTCCTTTGTAGCATTTATAGATTTAGACAAAGCTTTGACAATGTTGACTGGAATACTCTCTTTGAAATTTTGAAGGTATCAGGGGTAAAATAGAGGAAGGCTTTTTACAACTTCTACAGAAACCAGTCACACTTATAAGAGTCGAGGGGCATGAAAGTCGAGCAGTGGTTGAGAAGGGAGTGAGACAGAGTTGCAGTCTATCCCCTATGTTATTCAATCTGTACAATGAGCAAGCAAAACGAAACCAAAGAAAAATTTGGAGTAGGAATTAAAGTTGAGGGAGAAGAAATAAAAACGTTGAGGTTTGCCAATGACATTGTAATTCTGACAGCAAAGGACATGGAAGAGGAGTAAGTGGAATGGACAGTGTATTGAAAGGAGGATATAAGATGGACATCAACAAAAGCAAAGCAACAATAGAATGTAGTCGAATTAAAACAGGCAATGTTGGAGGAATAAGGTTAGGAAGAAAGACATAAAAAAATAGTAAATGAAGTTTGGTATGTCAGTAAAATAACTAATGCTGGCCAAAGTAAAGAAGATATAAAATATAGACTTGCAGTGGCAAGCAAAGTGTTTCTGAAGAAGAGAAATTTGTTAAGTTTAAATGTTAGGAGGTCTTTCCTGAAGGTATTTGTCTGGAGTGTAGCCATGTATGGAAATGAAACGTGGATGATAAACAGTTTAGACAAGTAGAGAATAGAAGCTTTTGAAATGTGGTGCTACAGAAGACTGCTGAAGATTAGATGGGTAAAACATATAACTAAGAGGAGATACTGAATAGAATTGATGAGGAATTTTTTTTTTTTTTTTGGGGGGGGGGGGGGGGAGAGTTAAATTCATAGAGGAAGACCAAGAGACACATACAGTAAGCAGATTTGGAAGGATGTAGATTGCAGTAGTTATTCAGAGATGAAGAGGCTTGCACAGGATCGAATAGCATGGAGAACTGCATCAAACCAGTCTTCAGACTTAAGATATTCACAAATCAACATAAATTTAGAAATCATCGTTCATGTGAAACTCAGCTTGCCCTTTTCTCACATGATACCCTGTGGACTGTGGATGAAGGGGCAACAGGCAGACTCCATATTCTTACATTTCTGGAACACATTTGACACATAGCTACACTGCAGATGTTTAATGAATGTCTGAGCATACGTAATTGATATGTGAATAGCTCGAAGATTTTCTAAGTAATAAAAGGCAGTATGCTGTCTTGTCCAGTGAGTGTTCATCAGAGACAAGGGTATCACCAGTGGTACCCCAGGGATGTGCGATGGGACCATTCTTATTTTCAATATTCATAAACAAACCGACAGATAGGATGAGCAGTAATCTGTGACTGTTTGTGTATGATGCTGTGGTATAGTTGTTGAGTGACCCAGGGGTTTGGACTACCCCTCCCATCACCTAAATGAAATTACACATGACTTAGTTGCCATTTAGTGAAACTGAAAGATATTTTGATTTTTAATTATACCATGAAAAAGGGACATGCACTATCAATAGTCAGCAAGGCCAATGATAGTTTAAAACTGTCTATACACTCATAGCACTATTGGCTCTCGCTCATCCCTATTTTAACCATGACAATTGTTAAGCTTGCTTGATCTCAGTTGTTGTTTTGTTTTGCTGTGTGCTGTTGTGATAGATACTAATTATGGATAGGTTTGTAACAAGAAAGAAGAAGAAAACTGCTTTTGATTCACCTGCTAGAATTATGGCAAGTTAAAAAAATATGTACGCACTACTATAAGAACTTGATTACCTTTCTACCTGGCTATCTAACTACCTACCTATCTACCTGTAACAACACTGGACTCGTTATTTGGAGGCTGGCAGAACTTTGGGTGGCAATATTTCAGCATTTCACAAGTCAGTGGAACAGTAAATGCCATTACAATAACATTAAATTAAAATCAGTGCATGAGAATACACTTCGATTTGTTTGTGTCACCCAAAAATCACATTGATCAACACAAAAATCATCCAGATTGTGATGGCTGCATTTCTTGATAATATTTGCTTGATATTCTATCACTAGTAGCCCAAACAAAAAGTTGCTCAATCTGGTAATCTGTGCAGTCCTCAATTATGAAAGGCATTTCTTACACAGGTTGATGAGGAGGGGTTTATGGAGAGTGAAAGGAGTATGTCATGACAGTAAATTCTATAGCTTTTTGTTTCTAAAAGATTTTTCAATGGGCCGTTTGAATTTGTCCTAGCTGTTTATGCCCTGAATCCTTCCTTCCCCCTTTCATCCGAAATCTATTTACTCTATTGTATTGCTATAATAACTGAAGCCACCAATTTCATGCACAATTACCTCTTAAAATGAGCATGCATTTGTGCATTATCAAATGACTAAACATGCACAATTAAAGGAAAAACATTCAATTTGACACTTCAATATTTTGTTGTGATGCATATTATTTTACATTAAAACAATGTATAGCAACCAGTTTCTCCAAATTCTCTGCTGGTATGGGGTAGCTCTGTGTTGAACCATTCAGGTAGCAGCCGTTGGATTTGAGAAGTGAAATAGTTTAAAAATGATTTCCTGTGGTTTCCCATTTCCAATTTAGGTAAAGCCGGGGTTGGTCTTTTACTACAGGTCACAACCAATTCCTTCCAAATACCTTTCTTTACTGACAGATTCCAGTTCCTTAAAGATGCTGCTGTTCTAGTGTCAGTCCTAGTCGAGGGAAAGGGAAATTTTATCAAAATTCAATGAAGGCATGGTTGGGCAATGAAATCGGGGGCCGCTGGCCGAGTGTGGTAACAGTCGACAGCCAGTGGGCCAGGTAAGGTAAATATGGCACTCGGGGACGCGGAGCTGCGACGGCGGTATTGCATGCACGATTTGTTTTGAGTGGAGCAAAAACGAGGCAGGAAACTGCATTGCTTTATGTATGAAGTGGCTGACGTGTGGGAATGTATCCCTGCCATAGTTTCTGTCTCTCTTTCACACTGTGTCGGAAGCGAGGGAGAAACCAATAGAAATAGATGGGCAATTTTAGCTCGGGGCAGAGTGTGCCAGGTCAGTCGAGCATCAGGACGGACCTGTGCTGGTCTCCACTTATAGGGGCCAGTCTGGCAGCAATGTTATATGTATTCTGCATAAACTTGTATTCTGTTTCCTATGTACTTGTTTGGGCTATATTCTGGCTCCCAGGACACAACACCAGGGTGGGACGAATGGCAGCCTGAAACTTGGAGATCACACGGTATGCCTGAAAGAGGGCAGTGACAGTGGTCTGCAGCAGGTCCAGGAGGGGCTCGGTTCCACTCGAGTCTACGGGCCACGTTCACTTCGCATTTGGAAATACCAGGGTCTGGGCAAAGCGTACGCTGTGGGAGGTGAGGCAGCACTGCAACAGTGCCAGAGATGGCGGTGGGTGTTGCCATTCGGCAAGCACCACTAGCGGCAAGTTGCGGCACAGCATCCGGGAGGGTGTGGGTTTGAGTCTGGTCCTGTCCTGGGAGCAGGGGCGGCCCGAGGGCCACGGGTGACCAGTACACCCACCTTCATCCCACGGTCGAACAGAGCAGGCCAAACGGGGCAGAGGGCAGTGAGGACCGAGGACTGCAGCAGCCTCCGGAATTGCGGGCAGCAGCGCGGCGCAAATTGCGACACATCGGCAGGCGGCGACCGTGAGAACGTGGCTGACTAAAATTATTGGAATAAACAAATGTTACCGAATTCCGCTGTATCACTCTGCACTGCCATTTGACGCTCTTGACCTTGCTCAGTCTCCTGACAAAATACGGCACGGTGTGTCCCGGCTTTAGCTCTGCCATCTGGAGTCCCGGGTTCGATACACTGACCCCGCAACAATGCAGTCCCTCTGCTTAAATGAAAAGAGCTGCACCAAAGGTGAGCTGAGCTTCTCTTCAGAGACTCCCAGCACTAAAAGCCATATGGTAAATAAATAGTAATAAAATTCTTCTCATTTAGGCTCACGCATTTTTCTGTTCGAACTTTATTTAATACAGGAAATTATCTTTCTTATGTTGTAAGAAATGACAGATTCATACCTAAATGAGGACATTTGGTAAAGTGTAAGGTTGAATAATTCCAGATCCTTTGCACTTTCACCACCAAAAATTGTTCTAGCTTCGCTGTCGAACAGAGATCTCTTCATTACAAAAGTCCTGTGGTTAATAATCGTGGTGTCACAAAAAAATAGTTTTAGAACATTCCTGATCATTTCCTCAGCTCGAACCCAAACTGGAAGACGAAGAGTGCAAAATGGCCTGGGAGGATGAAGGGAGGTTGAAGCATGATTGCTTCTTAGTGGTCTGCCAAAATACATCTCTCTAAGTAACGAAATCATATCTCTGTTCGATGAAAACTCCAGGATCTTTGTGTTGAATAAAATGATTTATCATTCTTTATGGAAATTTTCAGAATTTCTATGGTCTTCTTCAACAAATTGGAGCCTCCTTTGACAAAATCCTGTATACGTCTTAGTGACTTGGGCAGAATTTCCATTTGGTGAGATGAATGGCATCCTCCTGTCACCATAGAAAAACATAGATTAGTGCAGATGAGTAGGAAAAACAATCCTTTAAGATTTGAATACAGTATTAGTGTGAGCTGCTGAACTCAGTCAGATGAATAAATATAGAGCCATAACATTGCAAAGCAACTTGAAATGGAATGTGGATGCAGAGACAGTAAATGGTCAACTTCAATTTATTGGGAGAATTCTAGGGAGATGTAGCTCATTTACAAAACAGGCTTCATACATAATGCTGGTGCATCACATTTTTGAGTACTGCTCAAGTCTGGGGTCAGATTAAAGGAAAGCATTGAAGCAATTCAGAAACAGCCTGCTAGATTTGTTACTGGCAGGTTCAATCGACACATATTTCAGAAATTCTCCACAGACACAAGTGTGACTTTCCAGAGGCAAAAATATTCTTTTCACAGGACACTATCGAGAAAGTTTAGAGAAATGGCACTTCCAACAGACTGTAGAACAATCCTACTGCCACCGACAAACATTTTGCATAAGGACCACGAAGACGAGACAGGGAAATTAGGGCTCCTACGGAAGCATATGACCATTGCACGACAAGAATGGCTTTTTGGCAGGAGAGAGTACATTTTCAGAACTTTCTGTAGACATTGTTCTATTGCAGGGTAACAGGTGCAACACACTGTTTGAGGAAAATGGTGTGGCAACTAGAAATGTAAGCCAAAGTCAAAGTATGCAGGATTGTATGTTTCTTGTAGGTAAAACATGTAAGTTACACACAAGTTCACTGTAAAATTCTGCTGGTGTATAGACCAAATGTAATGTCATTCAAACCATAGTGAAATGGTGCCAACAATCTGATGGAGGTCGCACAAATTTGGTCGTGTTTATCGGGAAGGAAGGCCGTTGTCATCGGCCGTAGCTGACAGGCAATTGAGGAACTGATTCACAGAAAACACAGATTTTTTGATGCTGAGGACATTCACACAGTGTTTCTCGAATGGCTTTGTGACTGAGAAGCAGATTTGTATTGCTGAGGTACTGAACGATTGATAGAATGTTCCAACTGTCATTTACAGAGGTTTGGTGGCTATGTTGAGAAACAGTGTCACATATCTGTGTCACTGTAACGCAGCATTCAACAAAAGCTACTTGGCCTGCTGTAATAATGTGTGACTTCTTTTCTGAAGTCCTTGTATGTTTATTTGCTGTACTTCTACCATATACAGAGTATATCAGTTAAGTGATAGTCTACAATAAGTTTCTGACAAGTGTTTTCCTGTGTTAGTTTGTGGATTCACTTGTCCCACATCCCTGAATATTCTTGTTCAAGAGGGAACCTGTGCAACTGGACATATGAATAACATATAAGTATGTCTGTATAGGCGCTCCAACTTTTGAACATTGGTTTGTTTTCACTAATTCTTGGCACACTTCTAGTGTTATCTGCACTTCTCACGAATTTTCCCCATTTGAGGCACCACAGCTACAGATGCGGTCACAAGTAATGCATTAAGTTGGAAGTTGAGGCACTGACGATTTTGTACGCATTTGCAGCCACCGCTGACATCGACCCTGACGTACGTGAATGCCCTGTGTTGCCTCCTGTCCAGTCTCCGCCCCGTGCCGACAGCACTCGCAACGCCACACGTCGCGAGTCGGCTGTGGGAGGTGAGTGGCAGGATTCTGCGTCTGGTAACCGCCAACCACCACGAGGTGTACGACAGCCTCGCAGAATTTGCCCGCAGGAACTCCGGGTCTAACGTCAGGTAAGCCAGGGCTTCGCTTCGGTGACCGACGCTCGTGCACTGTGCTACCCGAAAAGGCAACATTTATGTGTAACTCTCATTTTCGCTTTGAGACTTGCTCTTGTTGACTTAAAAAAGTTCTGATTGTCTATTGTAGTGTCACATTAGGCCCAAATTTCATGAATGTTATAGAATTTCAAAATAAGTTAAAATGGTGTATGGGATATAAAGATAAATGTTAAAGTCACACTTTAAATGAAACCGTACATGTCACACAGATAAATGGCTCTATTTGTATTGAATTTATGTTGGGTGATTCAGTTGATAAGCTCTGTATTCTTGTATACCTTTTTTCTGCTACTACTGCTGCTGAAACTGGTGGTAGAAACCTTATGACTGTTTTGGCTGCGTAATACTCTTTCTCCTTGTTAACAGGATATGAAAAGGTTAATGGTTTTACAGTAATGTTCTATAACTCCATCGGTTTTATTATCAAATATGGTACAAACATGTGAGCACACTTCTCTTTGGGTCCACTGTATTCCGCAGCTACAAGGAGAAGAACAAATTCAATTTGGCTTGTTCATTATTTTGGAGGCAAATGAAAATGCAACAGTAACCGAGATGAAATTAGTCAAGTGAATGCCAAAACAATAAGATACAAAATAAATAATATCTAAAAGACCAAACAGAAAGAGTTGTTCTGTAGCCAGGGGTGTGTGATTTATCACAGTATACATAATTTACATGTGTGTACAGCTTCACAGTTGGCATTTACAGACTATTAAATAGCAGAGTGGCTTAAATTTATGAAAATTAACATATTAGTGTTTGATATTACTCATTTCACATATTTAAATTTAACAGCAGAAGTAAACTTCTTTGTCTTCCAAACTAGACACAGTGCTACCTGTTAACATAAATTTGTTTACAGTATTTTTTAAATTGGTACTTTAGCCTCTTATACAGATGATATAAACATTAATCCTATATATGTTCTGTGATAAGTCTGCATCACATTTTTGTATCATTATACAGGATGTTTGAAAAAAGTCCTCCAAACATATATGCAGCAAAAATATTTGTTAAGATGTGGGAAATTCTGTCCTAAGACAGCCACTTGTATATTGACACTGTAGGAAGTGCTCTTTGTGGTTACTATCCAAGCCTTCAGTCTTCTTCCTGAAAGACTCATGAACTCGTGCATACACTCCCGTTTGCCCTCGGATTCATTCACATGTGGGGACATATTCTTGTAACGTGTGCACATTGTTGAATGTGGGATACAGGGATGCCACTATCAGATATATGCGGGATTAAGGTCAGGTGAACATAGAGGTCATGCTAGTAGGCCTCAGCAACCCATCTGTTGCTGATTAAACATGTGTTTCAGGTGCTGCTGTGCGAGGTTTAGGATATGAGGAATTGTGAAATAACCTGCATCTATTGTCTTTCTTGCAAAGGTAACATTCTACACAACCACAAGTAATTTTGTCATGCTGAAACTGGTGATGAATGGCTCCTGTTAATTTGTCAGACTAAATGTATGTGCTTATAAGACTGTCAACCACAACTATGTGAGGTATACCTCAACCCCTTTTCCCTGTTCTGAATAATCCTGTGTCTGTAAGTTGCTAAAACAACTCTTTAAGCATTTTTTTAGATGAAATGCAGCATTAAGTATATTATTCAGTTAGGGCTGCCAAGTCAAAAAGAGAAAAGCCAGACCGTGCATTATATTTAGCTGGAAATTTTGCCCTAAAAGCTGGACAATCTATCTCAAACAGAAATAGTCAGTTGTGTATTTTCAATCATTTTAATAATTAATTTATTTATTAATAATTAATTAATTAATAATTAACTAATTTGTTAATTATAGTCCGTTTGCTTTGAGATAAACCTTAAATGTGTTTGAACTAGAAAAACTGTCAGTGAACAGCTTCATAATTTGGCAAAGATGATAGCAACTAAGTGCTCAGTCTTCTTAATTGCTCAGTGTTATCCTAAGATAATCTTTTGTCAAAATACACTAAATATTTTTCATTAAACAAAATAAACAATTTTCTACTTTTCTGAGATGGAAACCAAAAACATATTTAATAACTTTGGTCATGTCAATCAGACTGTGAACCCACTATACCTATAACTTTATTTTCCTTGTAAATCATTTCATGGAAATCTTGACAGGATAATTTTAAATTTCACAACTACATCACCATCCTTGTAACTGTGTTTGTTTGCAGCTTATTGCATTGCTTTGTCTACATGTGCATTTATGAAAGAAGCTAACTCTCATTCGCATTTGTGTGTCTCAGTGTTGCACTGTAGGTAAGAGTGATGTGCAAGCACGGTAGGGGCAAGTGGGGGGAGAAGGGGGGGACGGGGGCAGTGGGGGCCGGTGTTGGCAGTGGCGGAATGGCATGTTCTACTTTGCCTCACTCATCCTGCATGTGTGTTAGGCTCATTTGGTCTACAAAGAAAAACATAGGATGCAGATATAAGAATAGCATTTGTTGCTATATGTACAATGTGAAACTGAATTCCCTTTACAGACCATGAGCACACGTTCCTTACACAAAAACAAGAAAAAGGTCTAGTAAACATGACTCTATATTGCATATGTTAAGAGCTATGAGTGCTCGTCTATCTTTGATACTGTGAAACTCATCTCTTCTACTGCAAGTTTTTTGCTTTCCGTATTTTGGAAGGCGGTAGTATCACCCAAACCAGAACAAAAAGGCCAGTAAGCATTGGCTCTACAATTCATTCCTTATGGATTAAAGGCACTTGTTCAGTAAAAGATATGTTTCACAGTAGCAAAGATGAACAATCTTAATCCGCCAGGAAGTTTCAACGATAAGACTGTTGCAACAAATATTTATAGGCAACAAAATAAGAACTGACACAAATCCAGCACTTCGCTTAAGGAGAGTAATGTGCAAAGTGGCCCTGTTAGGTTAGTGTTTCACTGCAATGTTGTTGTTGTTGTGGTCTTCAGTCCTGAGACTGGTTTGATGCAGTTCTCCATGCTACTCTATCCTGTGCAAGCTTCTTCATCTCCCAGTACCTACTGCAACCTACATCCTTCTGAATCTGCTTAGTGTATTGATCTCTTGGTCTCCCTCTACGATTTTTACCCTCCACGCTGCCCTCCAATGCTAAATTTGTGATCCCTTGATGCCTCAAAACATGTCCTACCAACCGATCCCTTCTTCTAGTCAAGTTGTGCCACAAACTTCTCTTCTCCCCAATCCTATTCAATACCTCCTCATTAGTTACGTGATCTACCCACCTTATCTTCAGCATTCTTCTGTAGCACCACATATCGAAAGCTTCTATTCTCTTCTTGTCCAAACTGGTTATCGTCCATGTTTCACTTCCATACATGGCTACACTCCATACAAATACTTTCAGAAACAACTTCCTGACACTTAAATCTATACTCGATGTTAACAAATTTCTCTTCTTCAGAAACGATTTCCTTGCCATTGCCAGTCCACATTTTATATCCTACTTCGACCATCATCAGTTATTTTACTCCCTAAATACCAAAACTCCTTCACTACTTTAAGTGTCTCATTTCCGAATCTAATCCCCTCAGCATCACCCGATTTAATTTGACTACATTCCATTATCCTCGTTTTGCTTTTGTTGCTGTTCATCTTATATCTTCCTTTCAAGACACTGTTCATTCCGTTCAACTGCTCTTCCAAGTCCTTTGCTGTCTCTGACAGAATTACAATGTCATCGGCGAACCTCAAAGTTTTTACTTCTTTTCCATGAATTTTAATACCTACTCCGAATTTTTCATTTGTTTCCTTTACAGCTTGCTCAATATACAGATTGAATAACATCGGGGAGAGGCTACAACCCTGTCTCACTCCTTTCCCAACCACTGCTTCCCTTTCATGCCCCTCGACTCTTATAACTGCCATCTGGTTTCTGTACAAATTGTAAATAGCCTTTCGCTCCCTGTATTTTACCCCTGCCACCTTCAGAATTTGAAAGAGAGTATTCCAGTTAACGTTGTCAAAAGCTTTCTCTAAGTCTACAAATGCTAGAAACGTAGGTTTGCCTTTTCTTAATCTATCTTCTAAGATAAGTCGTAAGGTTAGTATTGCCTCACGTGTTCCAACATTTCTACTGAATCCAAACTGATCTTCCCCGAGGTCCGCTTCTACCAGTTTTTCCATTCGTCTATAAAGAATTTGCGTTAGTATTTTGCAGCTGTGACTTATTAAACTGATAGTTCGGTAATTTTCACATCTGTCAACACCTGCTTTCTTTGGGATTGGAATTATTATATTCTTCTTGAAGTCTCTGGGTATTTCGCCTGTCTCATACATCTTGCTCACCAGATGGTAGAGTTTTGTCATGTCTGGCTTTCCCAAGGCCATCAGTAGTTCTAATGGAATGTTGTCTACTCCCGGGGCCTTGTTTCGACTCAGGTCTTTCAGTGCTCTATCAAACTCTTCACGCAGTATCTTATCTCCCATTTCATCTTCATCTACATCCTCTTCCATTTCCATACGCCCGCATCTCGTGGTCGTGCGGTAGCGTTCTCGCTTCCCACGCCCGGGTTCCCGGGTTCGATTCCCGGCGGGGTCAGGGATTTTCTCTGCCTCGTGATGGCTGGGTGTTGTGTGCTGTCCTTAGGTTAGTTAGGTTTAAGTAGTTCTAAGTTCTAGGGGACTGATGACCATAGATGTTAAGTCCCATAGTGCTCAGAGCCATTTGAACCATTTCCATAATATTGTCCTCAAGTACATTGCCCTTGTATAAACCCTCTATATACTCCTTCCACCTTTCTGCCTTCTCTTCTTTGCTTAGAACTGGGTTGCCATCTGAGCTCTTGATATTCATACAAGTGGTTCTTTTCTCTCCAAAGGTCTCTTTAATTTTCCTGTAGGCAGTATCTATCTTACCCCTAGTGAGACAAGCCTCTACATCCTTACATTTGTCCTCTAGCCATCCCTGCTTAGCCATTTTGCACTTCCTGTCGATCTCATTTTTGAGACGTTTGTATTCCTTTTTGCCTGCTTCATTTACTGCATTTTTATATTTTCTCCTTTCATCAATTAAATTCAATATTTCTTCTGTTACCCAAGGATTTCTATTAGCCCTCGTCTTTTTACCTCCTTATCCTCTGCTGCCTTCACTACTTCTTCCCTCAGAGCTACCCATTCTTCTTCTACTGTATTTCTTTCCCCCATTCCTGTCAATTGTTCCCTTATGCTCTCCCTGAAACTTTCTACAACCTCTGGTTTTTTCAGTTTATCCAGGTCCCATCTCCTTAAATTCCCACCTTTTTGCAGTTTCTTCAGTTTCAATCTGCAGTTCATAACCAATAGATTGTGGTCAGAATCCACATCTGCCCCTGGAAATGTCTTACAATTTAAAACCTGGTTCCTAAATCTCTGTCTTACCATTATATAATCTATCTGATACCTTTTAGTATCTCCAGGATTCTTCCAGGTATACAACCTTCTTTTATGATTCTTGAACCAAGTGTTAGCTATGATTAAGTTATGCTCTGTGCAAAATTCTACAAGACGGCTTCCTCTTTCATTTCTTCCCCCCAATCCATATTCACCTACTATGTTTCCTTCTCTCCCTTTTCCTACACTCGAATTTCAGTCACCCATGCCTATTAAATTTTCGTCTCCCTTCACTACCTGAATAATTTCTTTTATCTCGTCATACATTTCATCAATTTCTTCATCATATGCAGAGCTAGTTGGCATATAAACTTGTACTACTGTAGTAGGCATGGGCTTTGTGTCTATCTTGGCCACAATAATGCGTTCACTATGCTGTTTGTAGTAGCTAACCCGCACTCCTATTTTTTTATTCATTATTAAACCTACTCCTGCATTACCCCTATTTGATTTTGTATTTATAACCCTGTAATCACCTGACCAAAAGTCTTGTTCCTCCTGCCACCGAACTTCACTAATTCCCACTATATCTAACTTTAACCTATCCATTTCCCTTTTTAAATTTTCTAACCTACCTGCCCGATTAAGGGATCTGACATTCCACGCTCCGATCCGTAGAACGCCAGTTTTCTTTCTCCTGATAACGACGTCCTCTTGAGTAGTCCCCACCCGGAGATCCGAATGGGGGACTATTTTACCTCCGGAATATTTTACCCAAGAGGATGCCATCATCATTTAATCATACAGTAAAGCTGCATGTCCTCGGGAAAAATTACGGCTGTAGTTTCCCCTTGCTTTCAGCCGTTCGCAGTACCAGCACAGCAAGGCCGTTGTGGTTAATGTTACAAGGCCAGATCAGTCAATCATCCAGACTGTTGCCCCTGCAACTACTGAAAAGGCTGCTGCCCCTCTTCAGGAACCACACGTTTGTCTGGCCTCTCAACAGATACCCCTCCGTTGTGGTTGCACCTACGGTACGGCCATCTGTATCGCTGAGGCACGCAAGCCTCCCCACCAACGGCAAGGTCCATGGTTCATGGGGGAAGTTCACTGCAAGACAGTTTGAAATGGATTAAACATTCTGAGTATGTTAATGATAAATTAAGTCGAGAGTATTATGTTCAATGAGCCCATAAGTCAAACACCGATATGGAAGCTGATGGAGTACTTAACATGCTTATATTCAGTCATTTCTACACTATGGAGTAAAATCCTGGGGAAACCGTCTGGCAGCACCGAGTACATTTGAAATTTAAAAGGACACTATTAGAACAGTAAATGGAAGTGCCTTTACAGCAATTAACATACTTCCACTAGCACGCATTTACATAAGAGAAACAATTTTATTTTTCAGAACAAATGTGATGGACAACAACAAACATTTGCAGAGATATTTTGAAGTGTATTGAAATTTTATTCAATCCTATTGATTACATTGTGTACATTAAATGTATGTGTAATATGGGACATCTCTAAAACTTGAAATAATCATAATCATTTATTTTCTAAGTAGCAACCACTTTTATTAGACTTTCCGACATTATTGAATGTACACAACAACATATACAAATTTAATTTAGCACTCTCCTTTCCCACAACATACTCTTTGAGCTTATTTGGAAAATTAGCATCATGTATATTACTGTGCAGGTTTTTAGACAGACATCTTAGTAACAACACATACAAGTACTGAGGTCCTTTTCCAAGCACTACCAATGGCATATACTTCATATGTTGTTCTTCCTCCGTGTGTTTTGGGCATGTACACCGGCATTTATAATCCAGTCTGAACTATTATTTGTGAAGTATATTATTTTCTTATATATCTGTGTATAAGTACAAAGTTGCCCAAATTTTTGAAGCAGTTTCTACATGTTTCAGACGCCCTTCACGATTGATCGATGAGGTCCCATACTCACGGGAGTGTAGGGAATGATGCGGGAGACCCGCACCGCTGACTAGGCAAGGTCCTAGCGGAGGTGGTTTGCCATTGCCTTCCTCCGACTGTAATGGGAACGAAGAATGATGATGAAGACGACACAACATCCAGCCATTTCGAGGCAGGAAAAATCCCTGACCCCGCCGGGAATCGAACCCAGGACCGCGTGCGTGGGAAGTGAAGCTGCTCGTGTGCATATTGTGACAGCTGCTTTGTTATGAACATGACAGAACTGACTTTCTCACAGATTGAGTTAATACACTGAGGTGACAAAAGTTATGGGATACCTACGAATATCGTGTCAGACATCCTTTTGCCCAGTGTAGTGCAGCAGTTGGCTGTGGCAGGAACTCATCCCGTTGTCGGAAGCCTCCTGCATAAATAGTGAGCCTCACTGTCTCTTTAGCAGTCCATAATTGCGAAAGTGTGCTAGTGCAGGATTCTGTACACGAACTGACCTCTGTATTATGTCCCACAAATGTTTGACGAGAGGCCAAATCGTTCGTTTGAATTTCCAGAATGTTCTTCAAACCGACTGTGGGCTGGTGACGTGGCGCACTGTCATCCGTAAAAATCCCACCGTTATTTGAGAACGTGAAGTCTGTCAGTGGCTGCAAATGGTCTCCAACTAGCTAACTGTCACCATTTACAGTCAATGATCAGTTGAGTTGGACCAGAGGATCCAGTCCATTCCGTGTAAACACAGCCCACACCATTACAGAGCCACCACCAGTGCCTCGTAAACGACTCGGGTCTACAGCACTGTGCGGTCTGTGCCACACTTGAAACCTGCTCTCAGCTCTTACAGACTGAAATCCAGACTCATCTGACTGGGTCACAGTTTTCCAGTCATCTAGGGTCCAATGATAGGGTCACAGGCCTGGGAGAGGCACTGCACGTGATGTCGTGCTGTTAGCAAAAGCACTCACACAGTTGTCTGTTGCCATAGGCCCATAACACCAAATAATGCTGCAGCGTTCTAGTGGGTACATTTTTTGTATGTTCCCACACTGATTTCTTTGGTTATATCACAAAGTGCTGCTTGTCTGTTAACAATCAATCAATCTCTTTATTCATCTGTTAACAATATACATTGTATGGGTATAGTCAATTACAATATACACTCCTGGAAATTGAAATAAGAACACCGTGAATTCATTGTCCCAGGAAGGGGAAACTTTATTGACACATTCCTGGGGTCAGATACATCACATGATCACACTGACAGAACCACAGGCACATAGTCACAGGCAACAGAGCATGCACAATGTCGGCACTAGTACAGTGTATATCCACCTTTCGCAGCAATGCAGGCTGCTATTCTCCCATGGAGACGATCGTAGAGATGCTGGATGTAGTCCTGTGGAACGGCTTGCCATGCCATTTCCACCTGGCGCCTCAGTTGGACCAGCGTTCGTGCTGGACGTGCAGACCGCGTGAGACGACGCTTCATCCAGTCCCAAACATGCTCAATGGGGGACAGATCCGGAGATCTTGCTGGCCAGGGTAGTTGACTTACACCTTCTAGACCACGTTGGGTGGCACGGGATACATGCGGACGTGCATTGTCCTGTTGGAACAGCAAGTTCCCTTGCCGGTCTAGGAATGGTAGAACGATGGGTTCGATGACGGTTTGGATGTACCGTGCACTATTCAGTGTCCCCTCGACGATCACCAGTGGTGTACGGCCAGTGTAGGAGATCGCTCCCCACACCGTGATGCCGGGTGTTGGCCCTGTGTGCCTCGGTCGTATGCAGTCCTGATTGTGGCGCTCACCTGCACGGCGCCAAACACGCATACGACCATCATTGGCACCAAGGCAGAAGCGACTCTCATCGCTGAAGACGACACGTCTCCATTCGTCCCTCCATTCACGCCTGTCGCGACACCACTGGAGGCGGGCTGCACGATGTTGGGGCGTGAGCGGAAGACGGCCTAACGGTGTGCGGGACCGTAGCCCAGCTTCATGGAGACGGTTGCGAATGGTCCTCGCCGATACCCCAGGAGCAACAGTGTCCCTAATTTGCTGGGAAGTGGCGGTGCGGTCCCCTACGGCACTGCGTAGGATCCTACGGTCTTGGCGTGCATCCGTGCGTCGCTGCGGTCCGGTCCCAGGTCGACGGGCACGTGCACCTTCCGCCGACCACTGGCAACAACATCGATGTACTGTGGAGATCTCACGCCCCACGTGTTGAGCAATTCGGCGGTACATCCACCCGGCCTCCCGCATGCCCACTATACGCCCTCGCTCAAAGTCCGTCAACTGCACATACGGTTCACGTCCACGCTGTCGCGGCATGCTACCGGTGTTAAAGACTGCGATGGAGCTCCGTATGCCACGGCAAACTGGCTGACACTGACGGCGGCGGTGCACAAATGCTGCGCAGCTAGCGCCATTCGACGGCCAACACCGCGGTTCCTGGTGTGTCCGCTGTGCCGTGCGTGTGATCATTGCTTGTACAGCCCTCTCGCAGTGTCCGGAGCAAGTATGGTGGGTCTGACACACCGGTGTCAATGTGTTCTTTTTTCCATTTCCAGGAGTGTAGTTTCTTATCTTTAATTTGTTTCAAAAACTTGGATAATAAATACAAATATTTTATATCAGTATATATAAATAATATTACTTTTCCATATTCAGATATTCTTCAATGCTATAAAAACTATGTGTTAGTAAAAATTGTTTAAGCTCTACCTTGAATTTATGAAATTCTTTAATTTTCTTTATTGTAGAAGGCAATACACTGAAAAGTATTTTGGACTGGTAGTTTACACTTTTTCAGTAGAATGCTATTTTGTGGGTGTTTCTGTGAAAATCATGCCTGTTCCTTGTTTCATGGTTATGAACCTGATTATTTAATGTTGAAAATTCCTGGTGAGTTTTCAGAAAGCATACAAATTCATAGATGTATAAGCTAGGAAGAGTCATTATTTTAAATTGTTTAAATATTTCCCTGCAGGACACTCTGCAGGGAACCCCTTTCATTATTCTAATAGCCCTTTTTTGAAGTTTGAAAGCTTTGTTTTGCTGTACCTGTATTTCCCCAGAAGATCACACCATATCTAAGCAAACTGTTCATGTAAGCATAGTAGGCACACAGCAATGATTCAGTGTTGCAATATTCCCTAAGCGTTCTTAGCACATAGCAGCATTTACTTAATTGTTTACTCAAAACTTCTACGTGCTTTTCCCTTCTCAAGTGCTCATCCACCCATATACTGAGGAATTTTGTGTATGGAGCTTGTGCAATAACATAGTTCCCTAACTCAGCTTTTACTCTTCTTCTAGCTTTACTTTTAATATTACTGAAATTCATCAATACCGTTTTATCCTTATTTATGATCAAAGCATTATCACTAAACCAATTTCCTGTCTCATTTATTGTCCTAGAGACACTCTGCTGTAGATCATCCTCAGTGTATCCTTTTATAAAAAATGCTATTGTCATCAGCGAACATCACCGTTTCTGCAACTGTCAGATGGTTTGGCAAATCATTTATGTACACCGAGAACAACAGAGGGCCTAACTTGGAACCCTGTGGCACTCCATAGCTAGTTTTTTTGAAATCTGAAAGATACTCTTTGTCTTCATGACATATTTGTACTTTCTGTTGTCCATCAGAGAGATAAGATTTGAACCATTTGAAGGCAAGTCCCCAGACCCCATAACATTCTAGTTTCATAAGCAATAAGTCATGGCTGATTAAATCAAATGCTTTAAATGAATGTAAGAATATTCCACAGCTTAATTCGTTCTTGTCCAAGGCATTTAGAATCATTTTCATGAATTGGAAGACTGCTGTTTCTGTGGATCTGTTTTTTCTAAACCCATTTTGAGCATTAGTCAGTATTTTATTTTGATTCAGGAAGTCAGCTAGCCTTTCATACATTACTCTTTCAATTACTTTAGAGAAACCTGACAATAATGACACTGGCCTATAATTATTTATGTCAGCTGTACTATCCTTTTTGTGAAGTGGCTTTATTATGGAGAGTTTTAGTTGTGATGGGAACACCCCTGTCCTGAAAGAGGTATTAATGATGTCAGTTAGGTGAGTATCTATACTGGTAGAACTATGTTTGATTACCTTGTCTGGAATTCCATCAATACCACAAGACATTTTATTTTTTAGTTTATTAATAGCATTTCTAACTTCACATGACAACTCTACACAAATGCTGCTGCTCTCGGTCATTAAGTGAAGGCCGTTAGTCACTGCATTGTCCACGGTGAGAGATAATGCCCGAAACCTGGTATTCTCGGCACACTCCCGACACTGTGGATCTCGGGATATTTAATTCTCGAGCAATTTCCAAAATGGAATGTCCCACCCGTCTAGTTCCAATTGCCGTTCTGTGTTGAAAGTCTGTTCACTCCCATCGTGTGGCCATAATAACAACAGAATCCTTTTCGTATGAATCACCTGAGTCCAAATGACAGCTCTGCCAAAGCACATTCCTTTTATACCCTGTGTAGACAATACTGGTGTCATGTGTATACGTGCATATCACCATCTCATGACTTTTGTTACCTCAGTGTAATCTGTTTCCATTTCAGATCATTATCCACAGTAATATCAAGTATCTACTGAATTCTACTAGTTCCAGATTTGTATCATCCACTTATAAACCGATATGTGTGGACTTCTCTTTGTTTCTGAGCAGTGTATACGTAGTCTTTATCAGGTTTATAAGCAGTTCATTTTCCACAAGCCACTGAGCTGTGACTTTTGCAGAAATATGTGCTCTTCTCTCAAGCCATTCCTCATTTTGGTCACTGTACAGTATTTTAATGTCATCTGAATACAATAGTTTCATCTCTTTCTCTTTATTTAAGGAAGGTTAAACCAATTTTGATATTAATTACAAGAAAACCACACTCAGCAAAAACTTTCATGCAACACACACAAATATCAGAATATGTCACACAGGTTCAGAAAATATTGTTCTTGTGAAATACAAGTGGCTCTTTATTCATACAAAGTAGTAAGTGCTATCATCAGGGGATCTCAAATTGATTCTATGTTTCTAGATTCCCAGAAGGCTTTTGACACAGTTCCATACAAGCAGTTTCTAATCAAACTGTATGCCTATAGAGAATCATCTCTGCTGTGTGACTGGATTTATGATTTCCTGTGAGAAAGGCCCAGTTTCTAGTAACTGGCAGAAAATAATTGAATAAAACAGAAGCAATATCTGGTGTTCCTCTAGGAAGAGTTATAGGCGTTATGAAAAGGAAAGTTGCTACTCACCATATTGCGGAGATGCTGAGTCGCAGATAGACACAGCAAAAAGACTGTAACAAATAAAGCTTTCGGCCATTAAGGCCTTCGTCAGTGATGACACACACACACACACACACACATAAACACAACTCACACACACAACTGCAGTCTCAGGCAACTGAAACCACACTGCGAGCAGCAGCACCAGGCAATCAGCACTGAATGATGGAAGTGGCGACTAGGTAGGCGGAGGCTGAAGTGGGGAGGGGGAGGGATAGTATGATGTGGGTGGTGGACAGTGAAGTGGTGCATGTTAGACAGAGGGGGAAGTAGGGGAAAAGGAGAGAAGTAAAAAGACTGGGTGTGTTGGTGGAATGACGACTATGTAGTGCTGGATTGGGAACAGGGAAGGGGCTGGATGGGTGAGAAAAATGACTAATGTAGGATGAGGCCAGGAGGGTTATGGGAACGTAGGAGGTGTTACAGGGAGAGGTCCCGCCTGTGCAGTTCAGAAAAGCTGGTGTTGCTGGGAAGGACCCATATGGCACAGGCTGTGAAGCAGTCATTGAAATGAAGGATGTCATGTTTGGCAGTTTGCTCAGCAACAGGGTGGTCCACTTGTTTCTTGGCCACAGTTTGTCAGTGTCCATTCATGTGGACAGACAGCTTGTTGGTTGTCATGCCCACAAGAAGTGGTTGCAGCTTAGCTTGTAGATCACACGGCTAGTTTCCCAGGTATCCCTGCCTTTGATGGGCTAGGTGATGTTAGTGACCGGACTGGAGTTAGTGGTGGTAGGAGGATGTAGGGGACAGGTCTTGCATCTAGGTCTATTAGAGGCATATGATCCATGAGGTAAGGGGTTGGGAGCAGGGGTTGTGTATGTATGGACAAGTATATTGTGTAGGGGACGAGTATTTTGTGTAGGTTTGGTGGACAGCAGAATACCACTGTGGGAGGGGTGGAAAGGATAGTGGACAGGACATTTCTCGTTTCAGGGCTCGACGAGATGTAGTTGAAACCCTGGCGGAGAATGTAATTCAGTTGCTCCAGTCCTGAGTGGTACTGAGTTACGAGGGGATTGCTCCTCTGTGACCGGGTGGTGGGACTTTGGAGGTGGTGGGAGACTGGAAAGATAAGGCACAGGAGATTGGTTTTGTATGAGGTTGGGAGGATAATTACAGTCTGTGAAGCCTTCAGTGAGACCTTCAGTATATTTCGAAAGGGACAACTTGTCTCTGCAGATTCGACAACCACAGGTGGCTACGCTGTACGGAAGGAACATCTTGGTATGGAGTGGGTGGCAGCTGTCGAAATGGAGGTATTGCTGGTGGTTTTTAGGTTTGACATGGACTGAGATACTGATGTAGCCATCTCTGAGGTGAAGGTCAACATTTAGGAAGGCGGCTTGTTGCATTGAGTAGGACCACGTGAAGCAAATGGAGGACAAGTTGTTGAGGTTCTGGAAGAATGTGGCTAGGGTGCCCTCACCTTCGATCCAGACACCAAAGATGTCATCAATGAATCTGAACCAGGTGAGGGGTTTGGGATTGTGGTTTTGTAGGAACGATTCCTCTAGATAGCCCATTAATAGGTTGGCAGAGGATGATGCCATGCAGGTGCCCATAGCTGTACCCCGGATCTGTTTGTAGGTAATGCCTTCAAAGGAGAAGTAATTGTGGGTGAGGATATAGTTGGTCATGGCGACTGGGAAGTAAGTTGTTGGTTTGGAATACATTGGGTCTTGGGAAAGCTAGTGTTCAATAGCAGTAAGGCCACGGGCATTAGGAATGTTAGTGTAAAGGGGAGTGGCATCAACAGTGACAGGCAAGGCACCGTGTGGTAAAAGGACAGAGACAGTGGAGGAAATGGTTGGTATATTTTATATAGGAGGGTAGTTTCCAAGTAATAGGTTGAAGGTGTTGGTTTATGAGACCAGACATTCTCTCAGTGGGGTCACAGTAGCCAGCTACCATGGGGCGTTCTGGGTGGTTGGGTTTATGGACTTTAGGAAGCATGTCAAAGGTAGGGCTGTGGGGGGTGGTAAGGGTGAGTAGAGAGATGGACTCTGGGCCTAAGGATTTGAGGAGAATCTGAAGATCCTGCTGGATTTCTGGAATGGGGTCACTGTGGCAAGTTTTGTAGGTGGAACTTTCTGACAGCTGGCGAATTCCTTCTGCTAAGTAATCCTTGCGGTTAAAAACAACAATGGTGGAGCCTTTGCTGCAAGTAGGATTATAAGACCAGGATCAGTTTTTAGTTGGTGGACTGCAGTTCTTTCTGTGGATGTAAGGTTAATATGCATGTTGAGGGATTTGGGGAATGATGGTGAGGCAAGGTTCGAGTTTAAGAAATTCTGGAAAGTTAACAAGGGGTGATTGGGGCAGTAGGTGTGAATCACGGTTGAATGGAGGAGTGAAATTAGTTGGCCAGAGTTCAGTATTGGTCTTTGGTTGAGTCTCATTGGTAGGGTGGGTGGCGAAAAAGTTTTTTCCACTATAGGGACTGGGAGAATGAGATGAGGATTCTGTGTGGTGGTGGGAGGAAATTGTGGAGGGTGGGGCAAGTGTAGTATGTTTGCAAGACAGGGTTTGTCAGTTATGAGGGGACGTGGGAGAGGTTTGGATATTTGAATATTGTTGTAGAGGTGGTGGACAGTGGTACTCCAAGATGGGAGCAGGAAGTGACCAGGATGGATAGCTTTTTGAGGTGGCATTGTGCATGTTGCTGAAGTTCCTGATTTTCAATGTTTGTTATAAGTTTCAGGAATTTTGGATTGCATAGCATGGGAATTTTGCGGATGGAGAGAAGGAACTACAAGGAGGTTTGGGCTTGGTTGATATAGTTTTGCAGGACTATGTTGGTGAGGACTAAGGATTGGCGGAATATGAACATTTGGAGGTCATTGTGGAAGGAGAGTGGCAGCCAGAGATGGGTAATTTGATGGTGAGGCAATTTGGGAGGATTCCATGAGCTAAGCAACAGTGCAGGAACAGTAGGTGGGCCTGGGATGTGGCTAGGGATAAGGACACTTTTCTGTATTGACGCAGATGGAAGGAACAAGAATCTGTGGTGGTGGTAAAAATGTTAAAAATTACATAAAGAATGTAGAATTATGTCCAAAAAATTTCGCAAAAATATACTCAAATACATGTGGAAATTCACAAAAAGAATGAAATGGGTGCAACAGGAGGAAACAAGATGAAATCTGAGGGATTCGATGATAGCAAAAGGCGAAAACTCACTAAAATTGGTGAGAAGTAACAAGTATCAAAGTAAAGAATAAATAATAAAAATAAATATTACTGTGGGTAGCCGGTCTGAGGGTGGATAAGTGTGAAGAAGGGGGACAGCAGATGTGACTGGATGAGGTGGGATTAGTGGGCGTGAACTGGGATAGAACAGAGAGGGAGTGGGAGATGGGGAGCAGTTCATAGGATGAGATACAAGATCCTATGGCGCCGGAAAGGTGCTGTAAGTAACACACGAAAATACAGGAGAGTGATGCAGTTAGAGTGATCAGTTTGAAAGTATACGATTAATTATATCGGCAAGAGTAGTGTGAGACATAAGATGCTGCACCAACAATGAGTGCGGTCTCGTAGCTGTTTGTTGTGGGTGGCCAAGACGGTTGATACGGTGCGGTCATAAGTGGAGCGTGCAGTGCAGTTTGTAAGGTGACAAGAGAAACACAGGAAAGAAGACAAAGAAGGATGGACATTGAGTATACTGATGCATAAGAAAATAGTAACAAAGGAAAACAGCACTGGGTTAAAATCAAAGAAAAGCTATCAGGCAAGAATCAAATGATGGAAAATCCAGGACAGAATGTAACAATATTATGAAAAGAAAAGTTGCTACTCACCATATAGCTGAGATGCTGAGTTGTAGATAGGCACAACAAAAAGACAGTCACAGATGAATGTCAACTGCAAGACAGCCTACATCGTTGAATGCTGTCTATTCTGAACAGGAGAGGAACTGCCTGTGTCTCAGCAATTATTTGTTTCCAGATATATGTTTCTAGGACTTATTATTGTACTTTTTACCAGTACTATCTCCTGTAGGGATAAGTGATACTTTTACAGTGAGTTTTCTGCGGTTGTCTCCAAGTCTCTCAGCCAAATTTGTATTGTTTTTGGTCATTTCAGTCCATTCATCAAGGCCTCTCAGTGCCATTGCTTCTGTAATGTAATCTTTCCACATCTCAAAAAGGTCTGACACACATTCTTCTCTGATGTGGTGTCCATTGCCATTTTCATTTCGGACATCTTGTGTTTGGTCGACTGAACGAGAGAAGGCTCTTCCTTTCTATGCAGTCTATAGTTGTTCTTTTGATGTTCATAATCTCTCTGATTATGTCATTTCTAATGTGATGAAGCCTGGAAAATCCACAGCTTCACTTTGTTCCAGAGGATACCATTTAGTTGTTTTACTGCTGGCTTACACTGGCCAATTTTATTGTCTATATCATTCATATGGTGTCACTCCCAATAGTAAGTTCCCATTTTTCAGATTCTTCTTTTAATTTTCAAAGCACATAATTAGCATTTTCCTCATCCTCAGCTACTATCACTCAGTCGTTAGCAAAAAAAAAAAAAAAATGAACAAGATCCTTTCATCATTAGGGATAGCCATTTCCCAACATTTCCTTTTCTGAAATTTCAACACCTCCTCTAAACGTATTTTAAATAATATAGGGGCGATTGCGGTATCTGTGGTGTAGCCCCTTTGTCACTTCAAATTCTTGAGATAGCTGATTTCTCATTTTTACCATTGCCATACAGCCTTTGCAGAACAATCTGACAGCTTTTTCTACTCCCTTGGAGCTCCATCATCATTAAGGCATTTGTCAAAAGTCACTGCCAACATCTCAAAAAGTTTCAATGCTGCTGCTTTATTCAATTCTATATAAATTAATCCCTGAACTGGTGCCCATCTGTTTTTCATGGCATTAGCTGCCTGTGAGACTTCCCTAGGAGTATGTTTACAAAATCTTTAGATATTTATATATATTCAATATAATAATTAAAGTGTGACACATTTCAACATTTTAGCGAAATAAAATGGATTTTAGTTTTATTGACACTTGCAATGGCAATTTTTCCTGCATCTAGTAAGTGAAGGGGTCAAGTAGCATGCAACTGCAATAAGTGTGTTTTAGAATAAAGTGAATTAAAATTGATTCTAAGGATGAGTTCAGTTTTCGTAATAAGCAATAAAATCAAAGTTCGCATACTGTAAAACTATATACTTATCAAACTTTATCAAAGTTTTACGAATTGTCTGTTTCAGTGGACTGTTTACTGTGCACGAAAATGCTTTTGACATTCAGGTGTAGGGCAATATTACATTTCAACAGTGTTCTGTGTCCACAATACTCGTATCTCAAATGTGGTCGCTCACTTATGACCAGCCAGTGTTAACCTCAAATTAAGATTTGGTGATTTTCCTGGGAATGCTTTTGCTAAGAAGTATTTGGAGACAAAGATCTCTTGTGAGGTTCAGAAGAAGGATAGTGGGCTGACTGAGCATTTACAACTGATGCATTGAGGGCCCAACTGAAGAAACGTCACCACCACTTCTTTGACTGTATCTTCACACGATATGTATATGTTTACTGTTCATGTGCATCTAACCCTCCTACGTGTTTATTATGCATGGAGGTTGAGGAACTTCAGTTTTACCTGTTTTCTGACTGCTCCAGCAGACTTACTTTCATCATGACTAGATGTATAAGGGGAGTTCAAAAAGAAACCAGTATCTGTAAGTTAGAAGTATTGACCCTGGCTGTTCATACACTTGTCCCACTGTGACACAAGGCAGCGAATGGGTGTCTCTTAAAATTTCCCGGGCTGTGATGTTAACCAGTTCCGCACGTACAGCTGGACGTGGTCGTCCGAGATGAATTGTTTGCACCACAGAGCCTTTTTAAGGGGACCAAAAATGGTGTAGCACAGGGAGAGAGGTCCAGACTGTATGGAGGGTGGACGAGAACCTCCCATTTGAATTTCTGCAGGAGTGCAGTGACTGTGTTGGCCATATGAGGCTTTGCATTGTCCTGGAGCAGACAGACAGATTGCCTGGTCGTTTGGATTTGATCGCTTAGAGGAGGTGGTCGAGGTTTGCGAGTAACGCTGGGCATTCACTGTTGTCACTTGCTGCAGGAGGTGAATCAGAAGGGGGCCATCACGGTCAAAGAAGAACGTCAGCATAATCTTTCCTGCACTCGTGTGGACGATTGAGGCACGTTGCTGCTAGCTCTGTATAGTCACGTGACATGCTCGCGTGCCCTCTAGCACTGGGCTGTGAACTACCGTGCTCTGGTCAAAACCACACCTCATTACACACACCGTGATATTACCCTCCGGTCACCGGTTTGCGCATTCCAGACTCCGGCTCATTTCTTTTTGAACAGCCCTTATAATTAGTCACAATTTTTACAGATTTCTTGTCATTCCATTTGACAAGCATAATATCACCAATATGATGATCTATTGCGCACTGTGTAGGGGCACATGATGGAGAGCTGGTTGTTTGTTGTGTATGGCTGGGCCAGGTAAATTGGAAAGCTCGGACAGAGTACGGCACGGGAGAAAGCCCGAGGTTAACGCGCGTGGTGACAGAGGAGGTGAATGTCGAGATGACCTGGCAACTGAATGCGTTATCTTAAAAGTATTCTATATCTACTAAAAATGGATGAAACTGCCCACAGCTGAGCTATAGAAAATATACGGACGTTTTTGGAATGGGTAGAAGGTGTACAGCACAGTAACATTATTACCATATTTGCACAAAGTCTCATTCAGAAGTCATCAATTAAATGTTTACTTATTTACAACAAGTAATAGCCATTAGTAGACACGTCATTAACACGTTCGACACACCAATGAATAGGTCATGTCCTCACTTACAGAATGAGGAAACTTCTCGTGTGTTATGTATCAAAACAAATTGTTAAACAAATTATTTATAATTGTTAATTAAGTTGTGATGAAACAGAATTCTGCATACGAACACTAACATTTAGTTTCAACATGTTAACATCACAATAGAGACTAAGATATAGTACTTTATGTATATGATTTGCTATGCTCCTAAAACATTAAGAGATGTGCTTTAAGTCTCATAGTGCTGCAACGATGTGTAGAATACAGACATGCATTTGACTAGCTATTGTAAGTTGCTTTAAGAACAAAAGTAAAATAATAAATTAAAAGAAGGATGCATAGACATTTTGTTGCAGGGTAAGATGTAAATATATGTAGATTTAAGAATATGTTTACTGAACTTTCACAATGTATACAAAATAGTGTGAAGTATATTTTCGATAAGTGGGCCAGAGAAAGTAGCAGACTTGACTGCAATAGTTGCTCATGTGACCAAGCTCTAGAGTAGGTAAGCAGAGGAGCATCATAGTCTCTTGACATTGTTGTTTGTGGAGTGAAGATTGGCTGTTTGATGATCCACATGTGATTAAATGGTTTAAGATAGTCGTAATACAGACTTAGTACAACTGTAGTTGACTGTACAGGGACATTTAAGTATTAAGCAAGTGAATAGTAGGGCTGATATCGGCGTCCAAGTGAATCTGATCTTTAACAAATTTTAATGGAACTTTGAGAACACTGCAAAGTGTTAAGGGGGAAGCTACATTAGGAGGCTGTTTGACACTGATTTTTTTGGGATTTTTTTGGGTGAGAAGAATTAATTAGAATTTAATAAAATTTTGACATCATTTCATTCATATTTCGAACAGCTTTTGTGAATTTTTTTGAATAATTTCAGCCAGAAATAACAAAGTTACGCTGTGATATCCGCTGGAAGTTATAACTTATTTTATAAGAATATAAACCTCAATATAGGAGAAAATAATGAAAATTAAACATTTTTTGGGTGTTGGAACAATTTACTTCATTTTTCACGATTTTTTTCTCTAATTATGCAAAGAAAAATAGCCTTAAAATCATAATATCATCTCACAAGTTGGTTCATATAATTTATAATTTTATAAAGAATCATACTATAAATTTTCATAATGATCAGTTATATACTTTTTAAGTTAGGTGCACAAAAATGTGAGAAAAGTCATTTCAAGATACACGTGTTTGAAAACTACATTCTCAGAAACTTAAAATTCAAGGAAGTTAACAATAATGTAAAATGCTTACCGACTAATCTGTGATTCCAGCACCATATAGTAATCCTTCTTCTTCCTCACAGGCTTTATTTTGCACTTGCTGCAGTGATTTCCAAGCTTTTCGACCTTTCTTCAATTCCAATGAACTACTGTCAGCTCACACACTGGTTATCCACTTGTTCAGCATAGCTGAAGCTTTTCATGCCTAATATCATCAGAAGGAACGAATTTCCTTCAGTGAGTAAACCCGCTCCTAAATACAATGCCAATTCAATGACTTTTAGTCCGGAAAGCAGTTTTTTAGGAGCTAACTGCCAAATAGTGGAATTAAAACTTTCATTCTCATTTTGTGTGTGGCCACCTAAACATCTCTCCAGTAATTCATCCCTTGATAAATATGCGCTTCAATCTGTACCCGATGTGCACACAGTTCTATGCTCATAAAATCTAAACGAATGCGAATTTCACTTTGAAATTTTGACAGCATATTCTTGGATAGTTAAGTTAATGATTTATGTGATAAAAAAAAAGAAAAAATGGATTTTTTTTAACCTCCTAACGTGGTTTCCCCCTTAAATGTGTTTTATATGTGCTACAAACTCTGAGGTTCATTATTGTTTGGAACTTTTTGACTAATGCTCTGCTTGCTTTGCTCTGCTGTATAGATTGATTCATTTAAGCATCTGTTGCAAGTCTACTTAAAAATGTATGCCCACCTTTTCAAACATGTTCTCTTTGTTTGATTCTTTGTTTGCAAGTAAATTTACATGTTGACTTTTAACCAATGCGTTAGGCTCTCATTATCCTTCAGGACACTACACCTCATATCATTTGTTGATAATTCTGTTTTAATATACTCAAAAACACGTGCTTAAGTCTACAAAATTTCACTGACTATTGTGCTAAGCCACGTCAATGCATAATTATTTGGGCCAAAGGCAGCAGTACACGACCAACCCTTAGAAGTAATCAATCACGCCAGAATTATTGTAGATAGTTTGCTTGCCATATCACCACAAGTTGCTACTGGTAGGGCCTTGGTGAACACACAGATGGTCTACTCATCAAAAGTAGTAAATGAGTCTGAAATCTGTACTTCTCAAGTGAACCCATCTCTCCTTTCAAGCTTTTTTTCATCACATGTGGGATGCCATTCACTCTGTTCTCTGTCATTGTACCTGTAGTTCCTATACATCTGCTATAAAGTTCCTGCATTAGTGTTAGAGAGTTAAAGAAATTGCCAAAAAGTAAATGCCAGTCTTCTATAACATTGGCTTTTTCACCTAATCCATGACTACATCATAGCCTTGACAATTTCCATTGATTTCCAGCTTGGTATTCAAACCACAGTGTGGTTCAACTTATAGCATATATCCATCACAGGAGCAAAAAGACCACATTTTAAAGTCAAAACACATTGCTTATCTCTTCTCTGTTGCCTTCCCCAGTGTCTTTCAAAGTAGGGAATCAAAAGTCACATCAACTGACAAATTTTGAGGCACATCAAGGATTTTATGTGATTCATTGATTACATCGAAAACCAGGTGAATCTTGGGAAAAGGGTCTTCATTTATTTGTGTGTCACCAGCAAAATGCATTTGTCTCATAATATCATTGAAAGATTATTGCCTCATCGCACTGGATATTAAGTCATTGTGCATATCTTGTGAAGTGCTCCAGTATAAGTGATAATGACACACATTGTTTTAGCGTGGTATAAGAAAAGTTCCAATAAAGCCAAGTATGTTTTCAGTTGTGAACATGTCACTAAGTTTTTATGAGCTGTACATTGCTTAATCTCGACTGTGATGACAGCTCCTGGTCCCATTCAAAATATGTGGAAAAATAATCTGATATGGCTTCCAAATTTTCTATGATGAACTCTGCAGACGTTGGCCTGTAAATGAGATATGAAGCAATCTTCATTCCAACACTGTTTTCACGTATACACCACTTTCTTTTCTTGTATGAGACAGCAAGAGGTTTAGATTTCAGTTTTTCTTCATGTTCATGCATGAAAATGCCTTCTTCTTTTTTATCATGTGCATCTGTTTTCAATTTACCTCAATTTTCTTTCTTCCCTAGGCTTATATCACTCTTAGTTCTTGTATGATGTACTGCCTTTTCTTGTTGTCTAGTTGGAGGGCTCTTTGCTTAGTCGGTATTAGACTGCTCTGTCATTTCATGTGCACTAACCAAATTTTCACCATTCACTTGAATGCCATTTTCTTAGTTCACTTGAATGTCACATACTTGAAGCACATTATCTGAAATTTCTAGTTCAGTCTTAATCAGATGTTGACTGCACTGACAATTCACCTCAGTACTGGTGTAATATTGTTGGGAGATGTACAGGATTTCCTTCTACATTGTCTGACATATAAGAATCAGCATCAGTTTCTGCTTTTGCAGATTTAACAGGAGGAAACATAATAATATCCATACTGATTTTATCATCCTTGCCATCACTTGCTTCCAATGCATCAGTGATGTCACTGGCTGGTAAGGCCCTGAAAAGAGTAACCATTGCTCAATTACTGTAATCCGACATTCTTGTAATGAGACTGTTGCATACCGAATTCAGGAAAATCTGCCAGACATAATCAGCAAAGTATAACATTGAACAAAAATTGTTATAAAATTTATTGTACATTGAAATATGTTTAAATACAAGGTGATTTTTTCCACCATGTACAAACTCTAGGGATTGATGGATGAGAGGATATGAAACAAAAAAGATCTAATAAAATCACATCAGGAAATGCATGGTTTCCTTGCTAGGGACCATTTATTCAATCATATATTGTTACAGAGACTGCGGCCAAATACGTGCTGTACCATGCAGCCACGGTTACAGTACGCATGGTTTCCTCCTAGATGTTGGTACTGTTCCTCATACATCACGTCCTAGTGCCCTCTCCTGCAATAGTAATTGGTGATTTTGTGTCTGATTCGCTTCTCTTGCTGACTCACCTTGCAGTGAACGTGATACAGCATTGTATCCAATGGTTCAATATTCAAATCAAAAGCTTGCCGACATGGTGTTTACTTGTGGAAAGGAAAATGGCAATGGGGGTTTGGGCAGCAAGGTTGTATCAGCAGACCTATCCCTACTGACAACAACCACAGCATTCAATTTTTGCAACAGTGTTTCACCATTTATTTGAGACAGGGTCATTTCAGAAAGCAGAAAATGATGGAGGACATATCCAAAATGTCAGTACCAGGCATCTGGCCCACCAGGACAGGGTAAGCCAGACATGTGTGTGGAATATTCTCCATGACAAATGTTACTTACAGCAGGTGCAGGGCTTACTGCCAACAGACTTTCCACAGCAGAAGCAATTTTGTCACTGGTTACTTCACCAGGCAACCACAATTGCAGTATTTGTGTCATTCATCCTATTCACAGATGAGGCAACCTTTTCGTGCAATGGTTTCTCCAGCTTTCATAGCAGTCATCTTTGGGATAGTATGCAGAACCCCCACGGTATGGTGACAGCGAATTATCGACATCAGTACACCAGGGATGTGTGGGCCGGGATAATTGGTAACTGTATTTTGGGACCAGTCTTCCTTCCACATTGCCCAACAGGCCAGAACTATCAGTGTTTCTTGCAGGTGATTTTGCCTCCCCTGATGGAAGAAGTGCCATCAATGATTCAAAAGGTTATGTGGCTACACACACGATGGTGCTCCAGCCCACTTCGCTTTTAACATCCGGACGCATCTCGATCGTGTTTTCCCTGGTCGACGGGTCGGACGAGGGGGTCCAGTTGCGTGGCCTGCTCAGTCACGGGATCTCAACCCGTGCAATTTCTGGTTATGGGGCCATCTCAAAAGTATGCAGAGCCCCTTCCAGATAGTGAGACACTGGAGGTTCTTATGCAGCCTGGCTGATGTGAATGTGAGAGACATAACATGCTATGGCGGATACATGCATGTGTTGAAACACATGGAAACCACACTTTCAACACATACTGTAGCTGTGGCTGCATGGTACATTGCATATTAAATTGCTGTCTCTGTAACAATGTATGACTGAATAAATGGTCTCTAGCACAGAAACCTAGCATTGGTCGACATAACTTCATTAGACCTTTTTTGTTCTGTATCTTATCATCGATCAATCCCTAGAGTTTGCACATGGAGGAAAAAATCACCCTCTATTATGTCTTGTGATTTAAGTACACATAAGTAAAGTGGCAGAAAGCTCACCTTGTGTGATATGAAGTACTCATTATGAACCAAAGAGGGTAAACTATGGGTTTAAGCACCACTGCATACAAAAGTTTGCAATAGAAATGACTTGTTGTTTGCTTAGTTCATTCACTACATGCACAGAGGGCAAGTCTGTTGCAGAATTTCTCAGTTGTTTGTATTCAACTGCCATCCAGGGAGATACACGTGAACCAGCTGTACCCGACAGGAAATCCTACCACTGGTATAAAACAGCTTAATTTCAGATTCTGGTGGGTTCTCAGTGAATGCCGCTCTTTTCTCATGTAGTAATCCTAGATAGTGTTGTATCCATTCTAGCATATAAAAAGGTTTCTGTCTGCTTGATCTTTATTCTTCCAGGCTTTATTTTCTCATGTGTTCCCCTTGATTTTTTCTCTCTCTTTGGCAGTTTTCTGCTATTCTCATTCTTAGCCTTAATTGTTATTCTCTTGTATCCTTTCTTCTCTCCCTGTATTCTGCCAACCATTGTCTGATTTTCAGTTCAACCACTAATCATTAGTTTTCATCTCATTTTCTACTTGCTCTTGCAATGTGTTTTTCCTCCACTCATCAAATTTTCTATTTTTCTTTTGCATTTCTGTTTTTCTCAGTGCTTTGTAAACTGCCTTAGAATAGCTTCTTTAACAGTTTCATACATATTTTCTGCAGAAAGTTCTTCAACAGTAGCATGTTTTCTTTTGCTAGCCTTATGTAGTACGAAAATGTTTAGAATTGCTGTCAACACTTTATAAGTTGTATTGATTATTAGTGGCTTTCTGTGATCCAATGTCCAATTGAATCACTGTGTTTTGGATAAACTTGAATAAGAGCTTAACATCAACAAAAAAGATCTAATCTGCAATCTGCACCTCTCATAGTCCTCATATCTTGTGCTACTAGTGTTACTGTTTGCTAGATTATAACATAGTTTATAATGGATTTAAGGTGGATGAATGCTCAGTTTCGTCTGTGTATACTTATGGATATCTGTATGCCTGAACGAGCCATTTAGAATTCCCAAGACAAATTGCAGACATAGTTCTATAACCCTTTTACCATCATTATTTCTTGTGTTTTCACTATATTGTTCCACTACATTGATGTTCGCTCTCCACCTTGCTCTTTCATTTAAGTCTCCTAGTAAAACTATCTTTCTTGTGATTTTCTGTATTTCCAGGAGGTTTTGTCATAAGTGTAGAATAAGTGGATGGTCTTTTTTTTTTCCTCTTCATCGGCATCGTCATTTGATAAACAAGCAATGATAATTGCCATGAAATGATCCTTTAACTTCATCTGTAATTGCAGAATTCTATTGCTGACATATTCCCAGCTGGTTACCTTTTTTAAATTTATATACGAAAATGGCAACTCTGGTATGAGCTCATTATTCTTTCGGTACACCACTATTAATATATATGTAATCATATCTCTGCCCTTCCCCTTTAGTTTCTGTTATATACACTACGTCAATGTCAAGACACTTTATTTCTTCCCAGCCTTGATGTTTCTTTATGGCAATCCTTTGTACAGTATATTCCAATTTGCAATTCTTTTTTCCTTTCTTGTGTCTGTTACCATCTCCATTCTGATACATCCCATTCCCAGGATAAATTGGGAAATTTTGCATGTGGTTTCTTCTTCTAGGACAGAGCCCAGGTCTAATGCCCAAATTCCCAACTTGGAGGGCCAGGTGATTTTTAATAATTGTTTTCTGCCTCTAGATGATTGTCTTTCTGGCTTCAGGAACCCTGTTTATCCCTCCCCATATTGGAAACAAGAGCAGTTCATTTGTGTCTTCTGCCAATAGAAATCATTAGATTCATTGATTCTCATATACAGTCATCTGATAGGCTATAAAAATGTCATGTGACGAGTGCCTTCCATCGGGTAGACCGCTCGCCTGGTGCAAGTCTTTCGATTTGACGCCACTTCGGCGACTTGCGCGTCGGTGGGGATGAAATGATGATGATTAGGACAACACAACACCCAGTCCCTGAGTGGAGAAAATCTCCGACCCAGCCAGGAATCGAATCCAGGGTTGGGTTGGGTTGTTTGGGGGAGGAGACCAGACAGTGAGGTCATCAATCTCATCGGATTAGAGAAGGATGGGAAAGGAAATTGGCCGTGCCCTTTCAAAGGAACCATCCTGGCATTTGCCTGGAGCGATTTAGGGAAATCACCGGAAAACCTAAATCAGGATGGCCGGACGCGGGATTGAACCGTCGTCCTCCCAAATGCGAGTCCAGTGTGCTTCGAACCTGGGCCCTTAGGATTGACAGTCTGTTGCACTGACCATGCAGCTACCGGGGGCAGACATCTGATAGGCTATGACCAACAGCAATGAATTGCTGATATTTGCACACAACACAAGGACTGCCAACACAGTAAGTGCACTTTAGTTGAGCTGCCGACATGCACTGCTCACAGTGTAAGCTACATTTCAAAAGTGCACAAGAGAGCAACCCACAGTCTGGCCCATTACTTGCCCTATACTTTTGACTGACAACATAGTGTGTGTCAAGCACCTCCCAAGCTTTTGCCCAGCTCGTGCATAAAGAAAGGTAAAGCTTTAATTTGTTTCACTAGTCAGTTTGAACTGATCGACATTAACTATCTACTGTTTTTTTTTTTCATACAGTTATTTTATGTATCCTCTGTTTCTTTAACCGAGCGAGGTGGCACAGTGGTTAGCACACTGGACTCGCATTCGGGAGGACGACGGTTCAATCCCGTCTCCCGCCATCCTGATCTAGGTTTTCCGTGATTTCCCTAAATCGTTTCAGGCAAATGCCGGGATGGTTCCTTTGAAAGGGCACGGACACTTTCCTTCCCAATCCTTCCCTAACCCGAGCTTGCGCTCTGTATCTAATGACCTCGTTGTTGACGGGACGTTAAACACTAACCACCACCATCTATTTCTTAGCACTTGGATTTGCATATTGGAACTGTACTCCCATTTAAATGATACTGAGCCATACCCAAATGGTCTCGAAATTTGTATTTTTCACACAAATGATTGTGAATACCACAAGGTTCAAAAATGGCTCTGAGCACTATGGGACTCAACTACTGAGGTCATAAGTCCCCTAGAACTTAGAACTACTTAAACCTAACTAACCTAAGAACAACACACACATCCATGCCCAAGGCAGGATTCGAACCCGCGACCGTAGCGGTCACGCGGTTCCAGACTGTAGAGCCAGAACCGCTCGGCCACCAGCGGCCGGCAATACCACAAGGTGTCTCACTGTACATCCCCCCAGAATCAGCTTGGCAAGTGGCTGCAAGCTGAGTGGTGTAGTTAGTCATCAGTGAACAAATTCCCATTATCACGTTTCCTCAAGTTTGTGGTTTTGCAATGGCTAACTCAAAGGAGCACCTTATGTCTAGAAAGTTTTCTTAAACTCAGGAAATCCATTGCAGAAATGCACCAAATATTGAAGCGAGCTTTCAGAGACAGTAATTTAGATTAGACACAGACTTTCAACTAAAATAAGCATCTCAAAAATGGAAAAACATTGACTGATGGTCAGGACCATTCTGGTCATTTATCTACAGGTATCACATCAGAAAATCTTCAGAAATCAAGCTGCCTGACCCTGAAATATTGTAGACAGACCATCAGAGACAACTGGGGAATTACCTGTGGTATGTGTGGATGTATTCTGTCAGAAGAATTAAACAAGAGGATTGCAGCAAAAATTGTGCCATAACTGCTTTGAGATGACCAGAATTCACATCATATAGAAGTCTGCAGGGAACTTCAATAACTTCTTAAGGAACAATCCAAACTTTCCTCCAAAAGTTGTCACATGTGACAAAAGTTTAGTTTATTGCTACAATCCTGAAACTAAGCAATTGTTGTAATGGGAGAGTCCTTCTTCACCTCAGCTAAAAGAAGTGACAGAGCACACACTGACACTGTGTTGAGGATGGGGAAGGAAACTGGCTGTGCCTTTTTAAAGGAACCATCCTGGCACTTGTCTGGAACAATTTAGAGAAATCACAGAAAACCTAACCCTAGATGGCTAGATGCGGTTTTGAACTGTTGTCCTTCTGAATGTGAGTTCCGTGTGGCCCGATAGAATGTACAAGGCCCACAAACAGACCCAGATATTAACTGATCACTGTGAAGGACATAGGATGCAACTTACAAACAGCAACTGACAGTGTTTGAAAGGGGCTCATTGTGGATCTCCATTTGGCTGGCTGGTGGAATTGTGTAATATCCAAATTTGTGGGGCATTCAGATGTCCCAATGTCAGACTGCACGGGAATGTCAGGCCGTGCGTGTTTGTTGTCACGTCTGACCACCACGAGAGTGGATCTCCGTATCGTGTATCGAGCACGTCGTAATCTCTTCACGTGTGGCCTGACACTGTAACACAAATGGCTGTGTTTGGAGTAGTACTCCACTGTGACAACAAACAACTGCATATGGCCTTCAGTATTCAGGAATTTTTGATCAAAAATAAGAATGACAGTGTTCTCCACCAATCGTACCCAGCAGAGAAAGATTACAGAGATGAAAATTGTGTCAAAGAAGCGAAGATTTGATGCAATGGAGGACATTCTAGTGGAGATTTTATAGGGTACTAAACACCTTATGGGAAACGGGAATACGGATAACTGTATACCCGACAAACTGTTCCCATAAATGTCTATACATACATTTATTTCAGCACAAAGAAAGATACGCGGTACACTTTACAAGGCACAAAGTGACTGGAACATTAACACGGCAGCTCATCAGAGCAGTTAGAATTCAAAGATCACGCTTTATGTGTCGATGTGACCTATCGACGCCACAACCTTAACAGTGGACTTCAGGATGCATTTTAAAAGAGGCAGAAATGTACAGATCGATGTGTTCACTCCTGAGACGACTGCTTTGAAGTTGAAAGTGCAGGATAAGATGTACATAAGAAGTAATAATTTTAATTAATATATTTTGGGAACTTTTGAAAACCACATAATATTATTTTGATATCGAGCTTAGCTGTCACTCTGTTTCATTATTAGTGACTCAATTGTAACAATCATTTATTTGGTGTCAGTGACAGTAAAAAGAGTAGACAGAGACACGAAAAGACGGGTCGTCCACAGTGACGAGGACTTGGTGGCGGCCCGCTGCGACCGCATCCTACTGTCGGTGGCCACGGTCGCCCTCTCGGCACTGTTCGTGACTGCTGCCGACGCTGACAGACTGCTGCTCAGTGGGGAGGTGTCACCCGGGAGCACCGCACTGGACACGGTGCTGCAGGTGTCCGCAATGACGGGGATCGCACACCAGGACGTGGAAGCGGCGGTGGCGGTACTGGCACACACCACGGGGCTGCTCGGTGCTCTCCTGAGGCGGGTAATCTCTAGTCTCTAGTCACATTGTAATCTTACTCACTGCGACCGCATTTCCAGTGGTCTTTTCGCCTACTGACGATACGGTGTGTGACGGTAAGAATTTTCGTCCGACGAGGCGACACTGCATACGTGTGGAATATTGTCAAAAGACATTTATTTTAAATGACAAAGTAGTGATCAGCTTGCAGTTTGCATTCCCAGCATTTTTTATAATATAGTAGGTCAGTAATTTACTGACTCACATTGAGTCTAGTACAGCTCAATGAAAGTGGTAACTGGTAGTACTGATGGAAGATAAATGATTTAATGAGTAAAGTGTGAGTTGTCATAAGCCACATAGTTAATCAGTTAGTTACATGTTCCACGGATCATTTGAATGATTCTTTTATTGAAATAATGTGGAATGTGTCAGTTTACAGGACACTTATATGTAATTAGTGCTAACATTAATGAACACTTAGACACGTGATTTTTTTTTTTTTTCATTTTTTTAAACTGGCTACCAGTTCTTAAGTAGAAATCCTTCAACAGAACAGGAAAAGTTGCCCAGAAGAAATGATTATAAATTATATTTAAAACAAGACTGAAATCTTTGCTAGCTTTTGGATGACTCCTATTTTGAGCTATAGTACACATATATATGCACATTCCCTCCCTTCCCAGTATACCAAATTTCAAATGAGGAATAATTACCTGTTAGCAGCAGTTGTAGACATTAATAGCCCTATGCTAAATGAAACAAACTGCATAAAATTCCTCAGTACCCAGCTGGATAACAAATTAAAATGGAGTCAGTACATTGATAAACTAATTGAGAAATTTGATGTTGAGCTTTTGGAAGCATTTCTCACTGTGTTTACAAAAAGATAACAGAGCTGTCTTATTTTGCATATTTTCACTGCCTATTTTCTGGGGCAGTGCACCTGAAGTAAATAATGTGTTTGTGGAGCAGGAGTGAACAATAAGAATATTGTATGAAGTAGATAACAGTACATTTTGCAGAAGCCTTTTTAAGGAGCTTGGAATTCTTACACTCATTTCCCAATACATTTACTCCGTCATCTTTGCTGATACTTAAAATCAGTTTCAACTAAACTGTGACATAAACAGTCACAATACATGGCACAAAAATAATTTTTGTGTAGAGTTTAAAGTGAAATAAAATGTTCTCTGATTACCGGTCATAACTATGTCATCACCTCGCAACGGATCTGTCATCTCGATGCTTTGATCGATCACTGTTACCTGCTTTCTCAATGCTGTGGACTAGCCACACAGTGCTGCTACTTCTGGGTACGTGATTTCGTCTCCATCTGTAGAGAGTCAAGGCCTGTGAGGGAACTCAGATCTGCACCAACTATTTATGAAATGAAGTAAACAGTGTACTATTAACTCTTCTATATTTTGCATTTACTCTTTCTCTATATATGACATCAGTGATGATTTCTGGTGGACATATCTCAGATTATTTCAACATACATAAGCCTTGTTTTGACATTAGCCAACAATTGAGAAGAGCTGTAACAACTATACCTCACTTGTTTTTTTCTCGTTGACACTCTTGTGCACCTCTTTTTGCTCCTTGTCCATCAAGGCGCTGTGATGTCCCAAAGAACGAGTGCACCACCACTGCTGGTGGAGCTTTTTATTCGCATCGTGCCTTGCCGATGTCTGCAACTGGTGTTATTTACAGTTCGTTTGCACAGATGTAATATGAGGGTGTATACAGAACATACCTGGTGTAATAACTATCTAAAATATGTTATCCACTCTCGTGAACATCTTTCATCAGGGGATAATAGTCGAATATATTACTCTGAAGAATCTCATATTATACGAGAAATTTACACCCTTGTCCAGGGTTCAGAATGGAGTTATGTACTCTGGTGGGAAGATGTTCAACAAGCAAGAAACTGGGAATCCCTACCAATTCAAAAGAAAATTAAAAACATACCTAACTTTATTTAAATTATGTATCTAGATTGAGGGACTGAAAAGTTCTGTTAATTACATGGCATATAATTTACTATAAAGTTGCAAGAGGACTCAGTTTTTATGGATGCAGGAAATATTTACTTTGTGCTAATATAATTTGTTATTAATGGTGTCAGAAAGTAAAGGAAAGAAGAGTTACAAACAAAGTACCTCTACTGGCCTTCAGAATACCACGTACGTCTGACCAGTCGTACAGCTATTGGAAACTGTCAGGAAACATTTCTCATGGAATCACTCAAAAGTGCTGTGGGTATCTGTTGTCGGATACCTGCATCATTAGCGGATTAGACGTGGTGCTACCGATACGATCCGAGACCGAGTGACAGTCAGTAGCACGGCGTTCGTCACCTACCCTACCTATCAAAAAAATTCGGCTGACAAAACCTGAGATAGTGATGACATCGATCACCTTTCTCGACAGTGAGGGCTCAATCGGTCAAAAACCCCTACTGTGGCCTGAGGTGAGAAAGACGACGAACACTGCGCCTCTGAATCGTATTGGTAGTACCAGGTCTCATCTCCTGTAATAATGCAGATATCTGACATTGGGTGCCCACAGTGCTTTGAGCCATTCCACAAGAAGTATTTGCTGACAGTTTCTAACAGCTTTGAATTGATGTAGCTAATAGTGATTACTTTGAAGGCCAATAAAGGTATTTTGTTTGCTTTACTTTCTGAGACAATTCACTGGACTTTTCACATGTACCTTTTAGGTTACTTTATTTTTGTAAATTACCTAAGTTGAAACAAGCCATGGCTCCTCCTGTATTAACCAACCACTTTTTTCATCTAATACACCAAACAAAGCATTTATGCAACTTTTCACTGACACCTATCAGCGTCTGTATGTTGGCAAAGTCGGGATCTATCTAATACAAATATTAGAGTTATGCAAAATTTACATCCCCGAGTTCAAGCATTGTGATAAATTGTACGAGTAGCTAATAAGATGTCTTTCTACTTTATTTTTAAATATTTTGAGAATTTTTTATTCACTATCTGACATCTATTGGCAACCTGTTACAGACAGAATAAAGCTCCATTTTGAACCATAGAGAGAGAAACATATTCTATATGGAAATTATTTCCACTTATAGTATTGCGTTTGTGACTTTCACAGTCCATCCATTTGGGAGTAAAAGTATTGGTATGTAATTGTAAGAATCCATAGGTCCCAGAAATGTCTTCTGAAAGATGTTATCAACTTTCCATAATATTCTCAACGAAGGAAAGAAGAAAGGAAGGAAGACTAGCACTTAAGGTCCCACTGACACTGTCATTATAAATTGAGCACAAGCTCAGATTGTTTCGAGGAACAATTTAGGGAAATTGCAGACAAACTAAATTGGGATAGTCGGATGCAGATTCAAAACTTTGTCCTCCTCAATGCGAGTCCAGGGTACTAACCACTGCACCACCTTGTTCAGCACCACACTCTTATTGCAAACTTCTCTACAATAAATCCTTTTTTCACTGTAGCTGCAATGCCCCAGAAGATTAAACTGAGCAAACAGTATACAACCGACCATGTCTGCAGATCGACACAGTGAGTACAGAGCACGACAGAGCACGAAAACCTGAGCATGGAGCTTTGTGATTAGCAATGTCTGACTGGCTGTGAGAGTGTCCACTGTGGCTGTTTGTATGTTCTCATATAAAATTATCTACAAATTGTTTACAAAATATTAAAATGCATCTGACTTACATTTACATTTTCATTAATGACATAAGAATGAATTCAAGAGGGTCTGCCTTCACGCATGAACGCAGTTTTCTCTTTTCTTTAATTCTCACGATGATAACACAAAAAATTGGAATTATAGGCAATACCTTCTTAAATGAAGTCATTTTGTTCAGTTATTGTCTAGGTCTTAAATAGCTTTCATACTGGGTTCTACTTTTAAGAGCAAAGTTTTTGGACCATAAATTTCTCCAGCATTTTGTATTAAAGACTGTTGAGATTATTCCAGAAAGAAACTTCTGTACTTAAATATTTCATTGACTTTCCCAGTATCAAATACATTTCTGACAGAGGGAAATCAGGGCTACAGAATGGTAATATGGATTTTTGAAGGGTTACATTTTAAAAATTGTGCAGTCTTGTGTTGGTATCAAAAAAAATTCTGAGTATTAATATTTCCTAAACTACAAAATTTTGTTGTTTAAGAGTAAAATTTTTTTGCCCACAGTCTTAACTAATCCTTAAATGTTAGTGCTTTCCTGAAATAAAATGTTTCTGGAAAGAATCTTTATATTTTGGTGATCAATGAAGTGTAAGCTATACTTTAAACAGTAAGAACCATAAAAATACACATCAGAAAAGAATTTTGGCATTTCACATAACTTTTGTATATATTAGGTTGGTGCATAAGTCGTAGCATGTTGGTATTCTGGCTTCTGTGGGTTTATTTATCGATTGTCATTTTTTATTTGTAGTTTTCTGTTGCTATTTGAGTTTGCAATTGTCATTTTATCATTTGGAGATAGTGAGTGGAGCTGTAGAATTAGAAAATGGAGTGCCAAGTGGAGAACGTATTCTCCTGTTTGAATTCAATAGAAGGAGACAGCCAGAGATGTTTTCACACATATGGGCACAATGCTATAGGACAGAGCATAGCAAGAAAATGGTTTTCTCATTTAAACAAGGTTCATTTTGACATTTGTGACCCTCCGTCTTCACGGAGGCCTTCGCGGTTTGACGAAGCTGATTGTTTAAACACAGTGATACATGTCAGCCTACACCAGAACTGGCAAAACTGATGAACTGCGATCATCCCAACATCGTGCAACATTTGCACGCAATGGGGAAGGTTCAAAAATAAGGTGTATGGGTTCTGTATGCTCCAAACCAAAATCACAAAAACCAGCAGATGGCCAAATGCCCATCTCTGCTAGCTCGTCCTCAAATGGCTCGTGAATGATACTGACCATTCCTATTCTGTACCATTACTGGTGATAAGAAGTGGTGTCTTTAAGCTAACATAGGGAAAAAAAAACAACTCCCCATACAAAGACATACGTGCATTCACAAAAGATAACGTTACACATTTGGTGGAACAGCGATAGTGTGGTGTACTGTGAAAGGCTCTGCCAAGGTGTAATCATCACTGCTTTCATTTATTGTCAACAACTGAGATGTCTTGCAGACACAATCTGAGAACAATGACCAGGACTGCGTGAAGGGATGCTATACCATAATAACTCCCACCCACATTCTGCTGGACTGACAAAAAATAGTACACAGGAGTTGTGTTGGAAAGTCATTCCACATCCACCTTATTCACCTGATCTCATACCCTGAGATTTTCGCCTTTTCCACTCTCTGTCAAACGGCGTTCGAGGAACTTCCTTTCCTAAAAATGCACTTCGAACACGGCTCGACAAGTTCTCCGCTTTAAAACTACACGATTTCTACAGTCACAGAATCGAAAACTTTTACTCTAGCGTAGGCAGACTGTTGGGAATATATTATTGATGTCCAGAGTCTCTATTATGTATATCTGTTGTGTTTATTAAACTTATGGAGAAACACTATGAAGTTAAGCAGCAACCCAGCAGATTAGATAGGAAAAAAAAGAGGGAGATTTGTGTTAGGAATGATATCAGGGGAAATGGATATGCTGCACATTGCTACATTTCAATGGTACAGTTTGAAGTCTGTGTGTATTTTATGCCTTTATTTAATGTAGCTGATGCAGACTGCAAAAATACCAAATGTGCAAGAGCCATCACAGGTTCTCGTGTTCTCAGAAGTGCAGTAGCTGAGTGGGTTCACGGTTTCCTGTCTTTTGAAAAGCGTACGACTCAGTAGCACGAAAGAAAGTATATTTGCTAGGATATTTAAAAATGTTCGTGATCGGTCTCAGAATCTCGCAACAGGCCAAATGTGGCAGATTACACCAGACAGGGAATTATTCGCAGATGTAGGTGTAACTTTGCAAGCGCCCTAGGTAAATGTTATAGGGCCAATGTTCTTTGTTTTAAATATTAATGACTTAGTGGATAGCATTAGTTGCAATTTCAGAGTTTTAGCAGATAACACAATGTTTGTGAGAAAATGAGGATCAGTAGAGGATGGAGCAATAAGCACAAAAGTATCCAAAATATTCTTGCATATAAGCACTAAAACCACCAGAACTCTGCATGACAATACACATTAACAATACAGCAAGCATGAATTTTAGAGGATGAGCCAATATAAAAACAGAACTCCTTATACACTCTGACACTTCGTGAGAAATTTCCAATAACAACAGTAATAATTTCACTAAGTTAATGACTGTTAGTTGTGTCCATTACAATATACTATATTTATGCAAATCTAATGAGCACTTTTTATTACCACAGGTAGTATGCAAAACCTGGATGTGCGTAACATTCAGTGGTTTGTAACATACGAGTACAAACTTGAATCTGTCATTCCCCGGCATTATTGGAATATAGGTATGGTTTCTTATGTCACAATGCATTGTTATAATTCTCAACTTCATTACATTATTGATGGCCTACTACTGAATAGTGTGTTTGCATTAAGCAGTCATGAAATGGAAGGCAAACAGAGAAGAACATCATATGATGCTGCTTGCAAGTGTAAAGTAATTGTTTATGCTGAAAAATATGGTAACAAGAGGACGGGATGAGAGTTCAATGAAAGAGAGAGTAATGTTCGCTTATGGAAGAAACTGGTATTATTTGCAACTATCGTTACTAGAAAGAAAGTTGTTGTTGATAGAAAGGTTTTGGAATTTGTCAAGGAAGAATGGGCAGTCTGTGACTAGTGACACAACAAGAATTGAAGCAAAAGCGGTGGCTGCAGTTCTTAATATACCGAGGTAACAGTTTAAGTCTAGCCCTGGATGGGATGGTGCTGTGCAGCAGTATGTCAAAAGCTTCCACAAGTTTTTGTGAATGTAAGCAGTATGTCATCACACCTGGGAAAAAGAAGAATTTTTCAATGGGCCAAATACGTAAAGCTGATGAGATGCCAATTTGGTTTGACAGCCGTGTAATCACACAACTGATGAGAAGGGGACAAAAGAAGTTACCGTCGAAACATCACGGTGTGAAAAAGCAGTTCGTAACTGTAATGCTGGTAATCACAGCAGATGGGCACAAGCTTTTTCCCACTTTCTTAATGTTCGAGAGGGAAACTGAAAAGCTATTCCCGGATGGTAACATTGTTTGAAATCAGGAGAGGGATGGATGATTGGAACTTTAATGCTTGACTGGCTTCAAAACATATGAGAACTCCGTCTTGATGGACTTGCCAAACTAAGCCTAGCTAGTGACCTTGTCGTTATTCTTGGAGGAATGACTTCTGTGTTACAACCTCTGAGCATTGGTATAAATAAACCTTTCATAGGTTACATTCCGAAACAGTAAGAAAAACGATTTTGCAAACCAAACTGTGAACAGACTCCGATAGGAAAAATTGAGTGTGCTGCACTTCACACATGAAATGCTGTATTTCAAATACTCTGGATAGCTGTGAAGATGACGTACTCTGGAATGACACTGAGCATGACAGGAAAGAGGAAATGAATCTGTTTCTGTTGTAGACTCCTCCATGGATACCAGTGATGATGACACCTGTGATTTACAGTATGTTTGTTTGCATGTCACTTAGGTAATCAAGTTAGGTGTTCTTTTTTAATACTGACTGAGTCACTTAACAATAGGTCACTTAAAAATTGTTTTTGTTTTGATAGTTCATGTGTACACCCACTGTTGTGTAAAAGAAATTTAGCCTACCAGTGATTCACCAACAACCTTTTTTTTTACAATTTTAATTTTTAAAATTGGGGTGTGATTATTAGAGTCATACCTTGTAAATATGGTATTACTAAACACTTTTTAAATTATCTGGGATAAATACCTATTTTTTGTCCAGGCAAACTTTTTCTAGTTCAAAAAGGTTTTCACCACATTACATGAAGTCAGACAGAAGAATTTGAATGCAGCAATGTTGCTAAGAGAGTAGTCTCACAAATGTTTTTCCGATTTTGCAGCTAGCGCCGCACTGACATCAAAAATACTGTGTAAAACAAAGTTCCTTGCCCGATATCAGGTCAGTTTATGGTTATTTGAAGTTGGCTCTGAATTCTTGCTTCCCCACATGCTTTAATGGCAACACAGTTGCTGTGATGTTCCTATGGGTGCGGTGAAGAGAAATATGTGTAAAAAATTATAGACTGTACTTATAGATGGCTGTAATTGCTACTCTGAAATCTTTAGACTGGCATAGGAGACAAAATTACTGCAGATTGCATGGAACTAATCAGAAAACCCAAACAACAAAAAAATTCTGAAGTTTCATTAACTACTTCAGTGTATACAAAATACAAAACTCATTTTCTATCAGTTTACTCAACAGAATTTCATAATCTGGACCAGGGAAGTTCTTTGTCATAACTCAGTTCGACAAAAGAGATTTTTATTAATTTCTCGCAAATATGGCTTTCATTGTGCGCAGCCTCTTGAATAAACTTCGAAACGAACGTGACCCTCATAATAGGCACTACTACTGGAAATTGGTGAATGGTGACATTGTTACATTTAGGCTATAATACGAGGACTGTTCAAAAAATTCCGGAACATTTGTAATTTCGTGCCAGTGGTGTGTTGGAGCGAAATGCAGTTGACATTCCTCATACGCCTATGTTTAATGTGTAACTGCCACAAGTTTCATTGTTGTATGTCTGTTAGTTATTGTTCAGTGCTATATTCAGTAGAACGTTGTGTCACACTGTTTGTGAATTTCGAGATGGTGGAGTTAGAGGAGCAATGCACCTGCATTTAATTTTGTGTGAAACTCAAGAAAACCTTTACAGAGACACCTCAAATGATGCAGAAAGCCTACACTGATGAATGCTTAAGTCATACTCAGTGTTACAAGTGGTTCACCTGGCTTAAAAATAGCCAGATGGAAGTTAAAGATGACCCTAATTTAGAATGCTCTTTGACATTTACTGATGACACTCATTTCAGGCATGTCAACGAAATTGTGCATGCCAATTAAAGATGGACTGTCCGAGAGATGTCAAAGCCATACTGATAGTTTTCTTTGATTTTCAAAGAATAGTTCATCACGGATTCATGCTACAGTGACATACTGTCAATCGATGGTACTATCAGGACGTGTCGCGACACCTGCGAGAAAATGTGAGAAGGAAATGGCTTGAAACGTGGTGAGACAATTTACGGCTCTTGCATTACGATAATGCACCCGCACATTCATCCCTGTTGGTACGTGACTATTGCACAAAAACCAAAATCACTGTGCTACCTCACCCTCGTTACTCTCCAGACCAGGCCCTTGTGGACTGTTTTTTATTTCAAAGGCTGAAAACCCTGTTGAAAGGACTAATATTTGCAATGATAGAAGAGATAAAAGAAAATTCATGCAGTCCAGCAAGAGGTGTACCAAGACTGCTTCTCAAAATGGAAATGATGCTGGGAGCAGTGTATCAATTGTGGAGGCGAGTATCTCGAAGGAGAGCATGCACAGTAAATGAAAGGTTAGTGTAGAAAAATGTTGTGGATGGTTTGAGAATTTTTTGAACAGACCTTGCATTTACTAACACCTACTTTAGTTAAACAACTAGTTCCATATTAAAAGGCTTTTTTTACCCACCCCCAGGGTGACACAGAAATGAAATTGGCAGGAAATTCATACAATCTGTTCATGATGGGTTACAAATTGTAGTAGAAATGCTACTGTTTGCAATGGTTTATAACCAGTCTGCTTATAGTGCACTCGTGAACATAAGCATTTCTACCATAGTTTCTAAACCATTGTGAATGGTAGGACATTCTGTGAGCTCACTCCAGTTTTCATGTCTATCGCACCTTGATCTGCATAAAAACTCAAAAATAGTTTAACCAAAAACTAGTTGTGTAACTAAGAAAAAAATATTACAGTGTAAGTATAACAATGTCACTCTCATTCAAATAAAACTGACTGTGTGGATGACACCTGATTTATACGAGGGCTATCCACAAAGTACATTACGTTTTGGAATTAAAAATAAATAAAGTATTGGAATTTTTTTTTTATTATATACAGATGAAAGCCACACTTAAATACTACTTTTCTACATAGTTGCCATTTAAATTAAGGCACTTATCGTAGCGATGGACGAGCTCGGAAATTCCTTCGTCGTAAAATTCGGCCGCCTGCGCCTTCAACCACGTGGTTACCTCTTCTTGAAGCTGTGCGTCGTCATCAAAACGCTGCATAGCCAACCACTTCTTCATTGCTGGGAATAAGTGGAAGTCGCTCGGTGCCAGGTCGGGACTGTACGGCGGATGAGGAAAGAACTCCCACTTAAAAGATTCGAGAACTTCACGAGTGCCATTTGCCATGTGGGCCCAGGCGTTGTCGTGAATCAGCAAGATCTTTGAGCCCAACTTTCCCCTGCGCTTCTTTTGTATTGCTCTTCTGAGGCTGTGCAGCGTGTGGCAATACCTTTGAGAGTTTATTGTAGTGCCTCTTTCCAGGAAATCCACAAAAATCACACCTTTTCTGTCCCAAAAGACAGTCGCCATCACCTTCCTTGCCGACATTGTCTGCATGCATTTCTTAGTTTTTTGGGGGGAATTTGTGTGCCCTCACTGCATTGACTGCAATTTTGTCTTGCAGTTCACATGCTTAACCCATCTTTCGTCACCAGTAACGATACGATCGAGTAATGAGTTGCCATCTTTCTCGTAAGCGTCCAAAAACGTTAACACTGCAGCCATTCGCTGATTTTTGTGAATCTCTGTCAAGATTTTTGGTATCCATTTTGCTCAAAACTTGTGGTAACCGAGCTTTTCGGTAATGATTTTGTGCAACAAACATTGTGAAATTTGTGGAAAACTCATAGAGAGTTCCGTTATTGTGAAATTACGGTTTTCACGGTCCGCGGCATCGACTTTTTCGACAAGTTCGGCAGTCACTATGCTGGGTCTTCCACTTTGCTCTTCGTCGTGAACGTTAGTTCAGCCATTTTTAAATTTTATGACCCATTGACGCACTCCACCTTCAGTGATTATGTTGTCCCCATACACTTCACAAAGCTGCCGATAGATTTCTATCGGTGTACAGTTTTTTGCAGTCAGAAACCTTATTACAGCACGCACTTCACGCTTCGCAGCATTTTCAATTAACGCTGACATTTCAAACTGTCACAGTAACTCCACAGAGTACAGCACGAACCTCTCACTAACACGGCAGGATGCCGACTGAGTGGTGGAATGCCATGACACCAAGATGGCCGCGCTTGCCCCGCCCCTAACAGACACAAACGAAAACGTAATGTACTTTGTGGATAGCCCTCGTACAATCTGACCAGACAGTTTAAATATTTAAACACTGTAACAGAGATATATATCTCTGTAACATCTACATCATCAGCATTGTAACTAGCAGCCACAAGTTGTGTACTGTGATCCATTGAAAGAGGTCCTGGTGGCAGCTATGTTTCTGGTAACATATCCTTGAAAAGTTTTATTCTTGAAGGAGCTCTAATAAATACTTTATTTATCCTGGAAATTAAAACATTCAGTCCAGTATTATGGAATCTTAATTCTTCAGCTATTCTGACTTGTGCCAGATGTTGCATGCTTTAATTTATAATTAAAAACTGTAAGCACTTTCTTCATATATGCAGCTGCATCTCCAGACATGACGAGGAACTTATTCTCATTGTTTTCATAAGCCACAAAAACTAAAAATTTAAAAAATTGGGAATACCATTAAAAATACTTCACTAAGTGAAGTATGACATAGAGAAACTTAGAATTAACAAAGATTTTAGGATGAATTTCAATCAGAAGAACTAAAATGGATGGAAATACGAGGGTCACTCCAAAAGAAATGCACACTTTTTTTTAAAATCCATCTTTTATTCTACATGTTTGAAAGTTTTACAGTTTGTAGATACATCCTGTAGTGCATTTCTTTTGGAGTGGCCCTCGTGTTTAAAAGATGCATTGACTGTGTGAAGGAAACAGTCTGCTGAGGGGAAAGGTGGAGACACAAACAGTGGACTGCAGAAAAAGATAAGGCAAACAAACAATGCTAGAAAGTGTGGGTTGCTTGTTGTTCTCAGCAAACATCAGAAAATAAAAGAAATTCCAAAAGTAAGGATAAACACTTTCAAAACTATCAGGAATCTCAAGGGAAAATATGAGAAGGAAAACTTAACTCTAATAGAAAAGGACTTCTGAAAGACAAATATGGGAGACTTTTATACAGCATTCAGTTCTAAGTTATGTAGATATAATCTCCTAGACCTCAGCTTTAAGAACAAAGGAGGCAAGGTAGTATATGGTGACATGGAAAACAGTCAGATCTTGACCAAGTAATTTCAAGAGCTCCTAAACTGTAAAGCCTTCTCTGAGACATTCAGCTATAACTAGAAAGAACCAAATCTCAACTCAAAACCACCAACTGTAGAAGAGATTAGGAGCATCGTAAACACCTCGAAGAATAATAAAGCTCTCGGGGAAGATGGCGTCGTTGCAGAATCCTCGAAGTGTGTTAATGAGAATACGATCGTGGAACGGACACTTATTATAAGTAGAAGGCGTGAAGAGCAGCAGCTTCCGGAAGGGTGGACTTTGGCAATGAGGGGTATTCGATAAGTAATTGAACGCTTTTTTTAATTCTGAAAGCAGGTTGCTTGTGTTCAGAATTCCAATACACCATATTACTCCCCACTCCTTCGGCTGCTACAAAACCCTATTTTTAAACACAGTCTCCGTTCATTGCTACAGCCTTATCCCGCCTTACTGGGAGTGCCCGTATCCCCACACGGACGTTGTAGCCGATGTCTCGCTTCATCAGTAACCTCCTCACTGTCCACGTACTGCTTCCTGTGGAGCCAAACAGACGGATGTCAGAAGAGTGAGATCTAGGCTGTTTGACGATCGAGAGAGAACAGCCCGATGAAGTTTTGTGAGCTCCTCTCAGGTGCGCAGATTTGTGTCAGACCTCACATTGCCGTGGAGACAATTACAAGTTTGTAATCTTTTCATATTTTTGGGCCACAGTCGTGTAATAATGTTTGAATGATATTTCTGCCATTCGACTGCACAACGTCTTTATTTTACATTACTATCACGATTTCGGCCTTAAGCCATTATCGAGTTCAACACTGAATAAAAAATGCGTAGAAAGCGAAAAGGAAAAAAAATTTTGTACAAATGCGTAGAAAGTGAAAATGACCAGAATTAACATCAGTATACCATTTCAGTGTCAGATTAAAAATGATCAAAGTAACACTGCTTACGTGTCGGGTATAATTAGACTTTGTCGAATGGAGTCATCGTCACGATCTCCCAGTGTGGATATAAGTACAGAAACAGCAACTGTATCGCAGATAGGTAGCAAACGTGTTCTCCACCCGTAAAACGATCGAGCCACAGAATGAACACCGATATAGTAATCGTATGTGCAGTGAATGTGGTCTGAAAATATTCTATGGAAGTTACTGATTGACTGTATGGTGAAAGTGAACACTATAGGTTGTAAGTATGTGTTGCATAATCCACGATTACAGGAAGATTATATGTACAAAAAATTGTGCATCCTTGGGCGAACTGTGTATCTTCTCTTCATATCGGTTTAAAATAGATCTGTATATTCATCTATGAAAGAACAGTGTTTTCTGTGAGTATGAGGTGAAAACAATATGTTTATAGCATAAAAATATGACATCGTGCCAAAAGGGGAACCCTACATTATATACTGGTTTAAATGAGAAACACTCCTACATCAGTGAAATGTAGAACACAACCATCTGTTGAATCTTATTATAAAATACGGCTATGTGTAATACATAACATGATAACATAGTACACGAAATTATGAAAGTTTGCCATTAAAATATTTTGTGTCGTAATCGACCTGCCCCCTCCCCCACTCTCCTGCCCTACATCTAACCTCCTGACTGCACCTAGCTGCCCTACCCTCTCTCCACCTTGTCCTTGTGCGCTCCCCAGCAGCACTTCACTGACCCCCACCCATACCTCCTCCGTAACCCTACCCAGTTGCCACTCCCATCATGCACTGCTGCTGTTGCTCACATTGTGGCTTCAGCTGCCAGAGGCTGCAGTCATGTGATTGTGAGATGGGTTAGCGTGCGTGCACAGTTTGTGTGTGTGTGTGTGTGTGTGTGTGTGTGTGTGTGTGTGTGCATCTGTCATCTATTTTCGACAAAGGCCTTATTAACCGGAAGCTTATATTATGACAGTCTTTTTGTTGTGCCTATCTGTGACTCACCATCTCTGCTATACGGTGAATAGAAACTTCCCTTTACATAATATTGTTACATTCCATCCTGGATTTTCTGTTGTTTGATTTTTGCCTGACGTCCTCTCTTCCATCCTAACCCTGCACTGTTTTCCTTTGTTACTATTTTCTAATGCATTACTATATTCAGTGTCTATCTTTCTCTCTATTCTTTCCAGTGTTTCTCTTGTCACCTTACAAACCACACTGCATGCTCTACTTATGAACCACACTGTATCAACTGTCTTGGCTGGGCACAACAGACAGGTACGAGACCACATTGGTTGTTCGTGTAGCACCTTATGTTACACATTACTTCCACCGATATCATTAATCCTGTACCTTCAAATTGATCTACAAGGGGCTATCCAAAATTTTCGGGACTAATGCTGCCATCTGTTGAAAACCTTACCTTTGGACTAATGGTCACCATCACCCTCGAAGTAGTTCCCATCCGCACGTACACACTAGTCCCAGCACTTTTGCCACTAGTCAAACATTTTTCTGGAATCCTGTTCTTTGAGGGTGTTTATCACCGCCAGTGATTTTTCCCAGATCCTCCTCTCTAGTGTGTCGAACTGCCGGCCTTTCGACCTGAGTTTCAGTTTTGGGAATAGCGTGAAGTCGCAAGGTGCCAAATCTGGCGAGGATGGAGGGTGAGGTACAACTGCCGTGTTGTTTTTAGGTCCTGGTGAGCAAGGACTCGGGACAGGGCACGTTGTCGTGATGCGGCAGCCAGTTCCCTTGACACCAAAGTTTGGGCCGTCATTGCTGCACATCTTCACGGAACCTTTGCAAAGTGTCACAGTAGTACGCTGAATTCACTGTTTGGTTGTGTGGGATGAATTCTTTGTGCACAATTCCCTCTGTATCAAAGAAAATGATGATCGTGCTCTTCACTTTGCTCTTCACCTTTCTCGCTTTTTTGGGTCTTGGAAAGACCGGGCTCTTCCACTGGGACGATTGTTGCTTTGTCTCTGGGTCATAATCGTAAATCCAGCTCTCGTCACTGGTGATAACCCGGGACAAGAAGGTCGGATCATCAGATGCAGTCTGACGAAGGTTTGTGCACACTTCAACACACTGTGCCTTCTGGTACAAATTTTGCAGCAACACGATGCATGCCCAATTCATCAGTCAACGTTCGCTGACATGTCCCATAACCAATACCCACCTCATCCGCAAGGTCTCGAATGGTTCAATGTCGATCCGCACGAACTGACTGTTGAAGTTTGGCAACAATGTCTGGCGTTATGCGGCTAACGGGCCTTCCAGTGTGAGCATCATCTTCGACGTCTGAACGGCCGGCCCTGAACCGAGCTTGCCATTCAAACACACGTGTATGGCTAATACACTGTCCCCAAAACACTTGTTGAATCATTGCAAGGGTCTCTGTAGCACTTTTCCTGAGATTTGCACAGAATTTGATACATGTGTGCTGTTCTGTTCACGAGTCCATCATAAAATCACCACACACCAAACAGAGTATTACGGAAATCACTGTGGACACGCAACACGTCCCTCCAGCTGAATGCCACTCTGCACCAGATATGCAGCTCTCGCCACCTAGCGGTGCAAAGATCCGCTACTCCTACTTTCCAGGTGGCAGCACCAGTCCCGAAAATTTTGGATTCCACCTCGTATCTCCCATAGGTACACCTGTTATTTCCTGCACAGTTGTGTTTCTATTTCAGACATAATTCTACATTATTTACGCAATTTTTTGAATTTTGTCCACCACCAAGTCTTCTTGCTCCTTCCATCTGAGTCAATACAGAAAAGTTTTCACATATTGTTCCTGCGTTGTTGCTTGGCTCTTGGAATTCCCGCAAATGACCTGAGCATCAAATCACCCATCTCTGGCTACCACCCCTCCTTCCACAATTACAGCTATCTGTTCAGATTCCGCCAATTCTTAGCACTCACCAACATAGTCCTGCAAAATCATATCAACCAAGCCCAAACCTCCTTGCAATACCTTCTCTCCATCCATAAAATTCTCCTGCTATGCAATCCCAAATTCCTGGAAACCATGACACACACTGAAACTCTAGCCCTCCATGAACTAGAGCAAGCAACATGCACAACACCACTTCAAAAAATTCTCCAACCTGCTCACTTCCTTCTGCTTTAGAGTATCACTGTGCACCACCTCTACAACAACCTCCAAACCCCCCCCCCCCTCCCATGTCCCCTTATAACTAACAAATTCTGTCTCATCAACCTACTACATTTACCCCACACTCCAAAATTCCCTCCCACCACCACACAGAATTCAGAATCTAACCGGACCCAAACCACAGTCATGAATCTTTCCTCCAGAGGCCTTAGCCCCACAGAAATATCAGGGCACTGTGTGGTAAAGGGACAGAAGCTGTGGAGAGTCAGTGCAGGACATTGTTGATATGTTTTATATTGGAGGGTAGGTCTGGGTGATAAGCTGAATGTGTTGGTCTATGAGAGCAGAGATTCTCTCAGTAGAGGCACAGTAACTGGTCAGGATGGGTTGTCCTGGATGGTTGGGTTTATGGACTTTAGGAAGCATGTAGAAGACAGGCAAAATTCCCTCCCACCACCACACAGAATTCAGAACCTAAGCAGACCCACACCACAGTCACGATTCTTTCCTCCAGAAGCCCTAGCCCCACAGAAATATCAGTTCTTTCCAATGGCCTCACGTTTTCCCCCCACTCAAATTAAATCACGTAGCATTTGTTCAAGACCTTATGTCCTTCTCTTGGTTCCTACAGTGGAAACACTTTTTCGCCACCAACCCTGCCAGTCAGACTAAACCAAAGGCCAATGATGAACCCTGCCTGACTCAATTCACTCCTCCATTCAACTGTGATTCACCCTCCACTGCCCCCATATCACTCCCTGTTACTTTCCAGAATTTCTGAACCTCGAACCATGCCTCACCATCGTCCTCCTACTCCCTCAACATGAAAACTAACCCTACATCTGCAGAAAGAACTGCAGTCTGCCATCTAAAAACTGATCCCAACCTTATGATCCTACCTGCAGTCACAGGCTCCACCACTGTTGTTTTGAACCGCAAGAATTACCTGGCAGGACTCCACCGACTGCCAAATACATCCCCCTACAAGCCTTGCCACAGCGACTCCATTCGAAAAATCCTACAAGATCTCCAGATTCGCCTCAAATCCTTGGGCCCATCCCAGAACCTCTCCCCAGAGTCCATCTCTCTGCTCACCCCTACCACTCCCCGCACACCTGCCTTCTACATGCATCCTAAAGTCCATAAACCCAACTGCCCAGGACACCCCATTCTGACCAGTTACTGCACTCCTACCGAGAGAATCTCTGCTCTCGTAGACCGGCACCTTCAGCTTATCACCCGGACCTACCATCCTATATAAAAGATACCAACAATTTCCTGCACCGACTCTCCACAGTTCCTGTCCGTTTACCACACAGTGCCCTGCTTGTCACTATTGATGCCACCTCCATTTACACTAACATCCTTAATGCCCACGGGGTTACCGCTGTTGAAAACTACCTTTCCCAATGCACGAAGGATCCGAAACCGACAACCTCCTTCCTAGACACCGTGACCATCTGTATCTACACCCACAATTACTTCTCCTTTGTAGGCATTACCTACAAACAAATCTGTAGAGGAATCCTTCCTAAACACCCAGAATCCTAAACCCCTCACTTGGTTCAGATTCACTGATGACATCCTTGCAATTTGGATTGCGGGTGGGACACACTATCCACATTCCTCCAGAACCTCAACAACTTCTCCCCCATTTGCTTCACGTGGTTCTACTCAACCCAACAAACCACCTTCCTAGATGTTGACCTCCACCTCAAAGTTAGCTACATCGGTACCTCTGACCGTGTCAAATCTACTAACCACACGCACTTCGATAGCTGCTACCCGTCCCGTACCGAGAAGTCACTTCCGTGCAGCCTAGCCGGCCGCGGTCATCGCATCTGTTGTGACGAGCGGTTCCTCTCAAAGTATACCGAGCTTCTCACTGAGGCCTTCACAGAACCTAATTATCCTTCCAACTTTGCACAAAATCAAATCTCTCGTGCCTTATCTTTCCAGTCTCCCACTTCCCCCCTCCATTCCTCTGGTAACTCAGTATCACCCAGGACTGGAGCAAGTGAATTACACTCTCTGGCAGGATTATGACTACCTCTTGACGTGCCCTGACATGAGAAATCTCCTGCCCACTACCCTTACCACCACTACCACAGTAGTATTCTGCCATCCACGGATCCTACACAACATACTCGTCCATCCCAACACAACCCGTGCTTTCAACTCCTTACGTCAGGTCTCATACCCCTGTAATAGATGTAGAAGCGAGACCTGTCCCAAACATCCTCCCACCACCACCTACTCCAGTCTTGTCACAAACATCACCTAGCTGTCAAAGGCAGGGCTACCTGTGAAACCAGTCCTGTAATCTACAAGCTAAGCTCAACCACTGTGCTGCATTCTGTGTGGGCATGACAACCAACAAGCTGTCTGTCCGCAGGAATGGCCACCGACAAAATGTGGTCGAGAGTGGACCACCCTGTTGCTGAGCACGCTGCTCGACATGACATCTTTCATTTCAGTGACTGCTTCACAGCCTGTGCCATATGGATCCTTCCCACCAAAATGGCTTTTCTGAATTGCACGGCTGGGAACTCTCCTTGCAACACATTCTACGGTCCTGTAACCCTCTTGTGATCAACCTTCTTTAGTCTTTTTCTCACCCACCCAGCCCCTTCCCTGTTCCCATACCAGCACTACACGGCCATTATTCCACCAACGCAGCTAGTCTTTTGACATCTGTCCTTTTCTACTAACCTGCTCCCCCCCCCTCCCCCCCCCCCCCCCCCCACCTCCGCCACCACTCTCCTGCCCCTAGCTACCCTACCCTCTCTCCACCTTGTCCTTGTGCGCTCCCCAGCAGCACTTCACTGTTCCCCACCCTTACCTTGCTATAACTCCCCCAGCCTCCTCCATAACCCCACCCAGTTGCCACTCCCATCATGCACTGCTGCTGTTGCTTGCAGTGTGGCTTCAGCTGCCAGAGGCTGCAGTCGTGTGTGTGTGTGTGTGTGAGAGAGAGAGAGAGAGTTTGGTGTGCACACGTATGTGTGTGTCATCTACTTTCAACAAGGGCCATATTGTCCGAAAGCTTATATTGTGACAGTTTTTTGTTGTGCCTATCTGCAACTCAGCATATGGTGAATAGCTACTTTCCTTTACGTAATATTGTTACATTTCATCCTGGATTTTCCAATGTTTGATTTTTGCCTGATAGCTTTTCTTCAATCCTCCCAGTGCTGTTTTCCTTTGTTACTATTTTCTAATGCAATAATATACTTAATGTCTGTCCTTCTTTGTAGTCTTTCCTGTGTTTCTTGTCGCCTTACAAACCACACTTCACACTCTACTTACGAGCCACACTGTGTCAACCATCTCGCCTGCCCACAACAAATAGCTGCAAGACCACTGTGATGGTTGGTGCAGCATCTCACATCACAATTACTCCTGTCAATATCATTAATCCTAGGAATTTTCGCTTGTTATTTCCCGCACCTTTCCGGTGGCACACTATCTTGTACTTCATCGTACGAACCCCGCCCCACCCTCCACTCTCTCCATTCTATTCCAGATCACTCCCACTAATTTCACCTCCTCCAGTCACATCTGCCGTCCCTGTTCTTCACATTTATCCACCCTCAGACCTGCTACCCACAGTAAAATATTTGTTTTTTTTTTTTTTTTTTTTTTTTTTGTTATTTATATCTTTTCTTTGATCTCATTGTATGCTCACGCCAATTTTAGTGAGTGTTTGCCTTCCGCTGTAGTCGGCTCCCTCAGATTCCATCTTGTTTCCCCCTTTTCATCCGTTTCTTCTCGTAACATTTCCCACATATTTTGACGTATTTTTGCGAATTTTTTATGGACATAATTTACAGAATTTTTCGCATTTTTTTCCACCAACATGGATCCTTGCTCCTTCCATCTGTGTCAATACAGAAAAGTTTCCTTATTCCTAGTGTTATTTTCTGCCCACTCATCTAATATAGGGTGCTAGGAAACTTGCTTTCTCAGATCACTAGACAACAATTCAAGCAAATTGTAGTACTAGATTTTTATTACAGTAAGAGAAATGACAATACTTAACTTTGTGTGTTGGCAAAGTTGTGTCTCAAGCAAATAGTGACATGCAAAAAATCAATGTCCTTCAGTATAAATAATTCCAATGCAAACAAAACAATACAGTTCACAAGTTACTGCTGTAGTATTGAGAGGATGGCTCCAATTCGAGCCGCGGCTGGGTGGCGCGGCGCTTATATTCTCTTCGTGTAGAGGCTGCTCCTGTCTCGGTGTCATCCTAGAGAGGGATCCGTCATCGTACTATTGGCTGACGTTTTCTCACAGCCCTCTCTGTTGTAACGTTTCTCGTCAACGTTCCGGCACTTGACATTATGCCGGAACTTTCCTCCCCCCAAAGTGACGCACCGTCATCGTGTAGGGAGCACGACTAGGACCGGGGAGGCAGGACTGCGGACGCTGCACTGGATCGGAAGCTGTGATTGTAGGGGATGTCAGGCTTCCAGTCGTACCCCGCCAACTGGCCTTTACTCTGACAGAAACGTCCCTTGAAAAATGACCAGGAGGGTACGCATCCACTTCCTGAGGCCAATAGCAAGATGTTGAAGGCATGGTCTGATGCAGCTCCATCAGTGGGACGGGAGGAGGCAGAGGAGGCGAAGGTTCCGTCTCCATGCGGTTGTCCCACGGTGTCGTAATGATACCCCCTGGCAGCTGCTGTGGCTGCGGTGTCCTCGAGATCCGTGAATCTCGGGGAAGAAACACATAAGCGTCACTGTGAACATGACAGTGGTGAAGTTGACTGTGATGTAGGCGCTTCAATCCGTCTGGACCTGAAATGAGATACGTGCAAGTGCTAAGTCGACAGACGATCTCGCCTCGTGCCCACTGTCTGCTGCCGCTAAAACCCTGTAAAACACAATATCGTGCAGTGCGGAGCGATACTTGCGGCCTTCCTTCAGCGCCGGATGCTGAGGAGGGTGGATCAGGTGGAGCTGTGTCTGATGGCGGCATCCGTGAAGCAATTCCACTGGCGACGGTCCATCTCGTGGACGTGAACTACAGGAGGCGAGAAACAGTTGCAGTGCTCGATCCCTGGTGTGTGCGGATGGAAGTTGGGACATCTGCCACTGGAAGGTTCTGGTAGAACGTTCCGCTTTACTGTTTGACTGTGGATGGAACAGTGCACTAGTCAGATGCTGTATGCCACTGTGTTCACAGAATGTTTCAAATTCATTTCATGTGAACTGAGGCCTTTGTCTGAAACTATGAGGCAAAAAATAGATGACAACGCCTGAACTGCACTACGTGATGTTGTCGAGTTCATTGGTAAAGCAAAAAGAAACTTGCTATAAAAGTCAACCACAATCAACCGTACCCAGCCAAGTACAGTGTTGACACGCTAACTGTTTTGTACGAAAAATCCCCCAGTGTCCTCGGTGAAGTAACTGCGACACTTCTTTTTGCAAAGCTTTAGGGTTCAAAACGAGCAACTGTCCACTGTCATTTTGAACAAGAATTACAACTTTCTGTATCACGAGGCTATGCCAGCATACAAAGTATCAGCGTACTGCAGACTTCTTTACGCTATGCGAGGAACGAGGCCAAGAAGTACAAATGTATTTTAGCAAAATGTTCAAATCTGAATCAGCTTCCGTGGCCTGTCAATTTCGAGGCTCCACCGCTGTTGTTTTGAACCACAAGAATTACCTGGCAGGAGGGCTCCACCAGCTGTCAGATACAGCCACCTACAAACCTTCCCACAGTAACCCCATTCCAAAAATCCAGCAGGATCTCCAGTCACTACTCAAATTCTCCCTGGAGTCCATCTCTCAGCTCCCCCCTACCACTCCCCACACTCCTGCCTTCTACATGCTTCCTAAAGTTCATACACCCAACCACCCACTGGTTACTGTGCCACTATTGAGAGAGTCTCTGTGCTCACAGACCAATACCTTCAGCCTATTACCCAGAACCTACCCTCCTATATGAAAGACACCGATCATTTTATTCACCAATTCTCCACAGTTACTGCCCTTTACCACACGGTGCCCTGCTCGTCACTATTGATGCCACCTTCCTTTACACTGACATTCCACTGCCTTACCACTATTGAACACTACCTTTCCCAACCACCGATGGATTCCAAACTGACAAACTCCTTCCTAGTCACCGTGATCAACTATATTCACACCCATAATTACTTCTCTTTGTAGGCATTACCTACAAACAAATCCTGGGTATGGCTATGGGCATTCTCATGGCACAATCCTATGCCAAACTCTTCATGGGTTGTATAGAGGAATCCTTTCTAAACACCCACAATCCTAAACCTCTCACCTGGTTCAGCTTCATTGTGATCTGGATTGAGGGCGAGGACACCCTTTCCACATTCCTCCAGAACCTCAACATCTTCTCCCCAGTTTGCTTCACCTGGTTCTACTCAACCCAACAAACCACCTTCCTAGACGTTGGTCTCCACCTCAAAGTTGGCTACATCAGTACCTCTGACCATCTCAAACCTACTAACCACACGGACTACCTCCACTTTGACAGCTTCCACCCATTCCATACCGAGAAGTCACTCCCGTACAGCCTAGCCACCTGTAGTCGTCGCATCTGCTATGACGGACGGTCCCTACCAAAATATACCGAGGGTCTCATTGAGGCCTTGACAGACGGTACTTATCCTCCCAACCTTGTACAAAAACAAATCTGCCGTGCCTTATTTTTCAATTCTCCCACTACCCCCTAAGTCCAACCATCTGGCCACAGAAGAGCATTCCCCTCATAACTCAGTATCGACCAGGACTGGTGCAACTGAATTACATTCTCTGCCAGGGCTTCAACTACCTCTTGTCATCCCCTGAAATGAGAAATGTCCTGCACACTGTCCTTCCCATCCCTCCCACAGTGGTATTCTGCCATCCACTGAATCTACACAACATACTCGTCCATCCCTACACAACCCGTGCTTCCAACCCCTTACGTCACGTCTGGTACCCCTATAATAGACCTAGAAGCGAGACCTGTCCCAAACATCCCCCCACCGACACCTACTCCAGTCTGGTCACAAACATTACCTAGCCGTCAAAGGCAGGGCTACCTGTGAAACCAGTCATATAATCTACAAGCTAAGCTGCAACCACTGGGCTGCATTCTGTGTGGGCACGACGACCGACATTCTGTCTGTCCGCACGAATGGCCACCGACAAACTGTGGTCGAGAAACGAGTAGACCACACTGTTGCTGAGCGTGCTCCCCTACGTGTCATCCTTCATTGCAATAACTGCTTCACAGCCTGTGCCATACGGATCCTTCCCACCAACACCAGCTTCTCTGAATTGCACAGGTGGGAACTCTCCTCGCAATATATCGTACATTATTGTAACCCTCCTAGCCTCAACCGTCGTTAGTCATTTTTCTCACTCGCCCAGCCCCTTCCTTGTTCCCATCCCAGCACTAGACAGCCATTATTCCACCAATGCAGCCAGTCTTTTTACTTCTCTTCTTTTCCACTACCTCCCCCCCTCCTCCCTCCAATTCACCCCTGCCCTCCGTTTCACTTTCCAACTGCCCTACGCTCTCTCCACCTCATCCTTGCGCATTCCCCAGCAGCACTTCACTGTCCCCCACCCTGCCTCCCTGCCCCAGCCTCCTTCTCCTTGCCCCCACCCAGTTACCATTCCCATCGTGCACTGCCGATGTTGCTTGCAGCGTGGCTTCAGCTGCCAAAGACTGCAGTCGTGTGTGTGTGTGTGTGTGTGTGTGTGTGTGTGTGTGTGTGTGTGTGTGTGCGTGTGTGTGTGTTTTGCCTGTCATCAATTTTCGACATAGGCCTTCTTGGCCGAAAGCTTATTTGACAGTGTTTTTGTTGCGCCTATCCGAGACTTGGCATCTCCGCAATATTGTAACGACCTTCCTTTACATAATATTATTCCATTCCATTCCAGATTTTCCATTGTTTAATTTTTTTACTTACATATTCAGTATATTGATTACATGTGTCTCCCATTTTTTTGCACTCACTTCTGAAAAGAGTGGTGTGATGTAGTTCTTTCTCCATATGAACACAGTGGGAATTTTATGCTACTGTATTTTTCAAGAAATATCCAAGCACTTGCAACCATTGAAGGAACAAGATGTAACTCACACAACCGACAGCAGATTGTGACATGCAATGGAACAAAATTGGCAGTCATCTGCAATTTGAGGTCATATTTGGACCATTCCAGCAACTGGCATAGGGGTTGAGAAGGCAGGCCTTTCTCATGGAGTTTCAATGAAGCTCACGATCTGCAGTATTTAACCTGAGTAGAAGTTAGGTTTATACCAGCTCGGCTGTGACTTACTGGACTTATACCATTGGGTCGGTAACTTCTGCGTCCCTCTAAATGGATGTCCACTAAATGTTAGAGGTTGTTTTCAGGAGGCCGAATGTGTGTGGAGTGCACACAAGTTTCTACGTGACTCGCCACCCAATCCAAATAATGATAGCTGCAAGAGAGCCTGAAGTATTAGTGCAAGATTCAAAGAAATGGCCCTAAAGATAAATTCTTTGGGCAAGACTCAGTACGAAGGGTGGCCTTCTCTCTCTCCTTTTTTGTGTTCGTAGCTGATAAAGTATGTTGTTGTTGTTGTTGTTGTGGTCTTCAGTCCTGAGACTGGTTTGATGCAGCTCTCCATGCTACTCTATCCTGTGCAAGCTTCTTCATCTCCCAGTACCTACTGCCACCTACATCCTTCTAAATCTGCTTAGTGTATTCATCTCTTGGTCTCCCTCTACGATTTTTACCCTCCACACTGCCCTCCAATGCTAAATTGGTGATCCCTTGATGCCTCAAAACATGTCCTACCAACCGATCCCTTCTTCTAGTCAAGTTGTGCCACAAAGTTCTCTTCTCCCCAATCCTATTCAATACCTCCTCATTAGTTACGTGATCTACCCACCTTATCTTCAGCATTCTTCTGTAGCACCACATTTTGAAAGCTTCTATTCTCTTCTTGTCCAAACTGGTTATCGTCCATGTTTCACTTCCATACATGGCTACACTCCATACAAATACTTTCAGAAACGACTTCCTGACACTTAAATCTATACTCGATGTTAACAAATTTCTCTTCTTCAGAAACGATTTCCTTGCCATTGCCAGTCTACATTTTATATCCTCTCTACTTCGACCATCATCGGTTCTTTTACTCCCTAAATAGCAAAACTCCTTTACTACTTTAAGTGTCTCATTTCCTAATCTAATCCCCTCAGCATCACCCGATTTAATTTGACTACATTCCATTATCCTCGTTTTGCTTTTGTTGATGTTCATCTTATATCCTCCTTTCAAGACACTGTCCATTCCGTTCAACTGCTCTTCCAAGTCCTTTGCTGTCTCTGACAGAATTACAATGTCATCGGCGAACCTCAAAGTTTTTACTTCTTCTCCATGAATTTTAATACCTACTCCGAATTTTTCTTTTGTTTCCTTTACTGCTTGCTCAATATACAGATTGAATAACATCGGGGAGAGGCTACAACCCTGTCTCACTCCTTTCCCAACCACTGCTTCCCTTTCATGCCCCTCGACTCTTATAACTGCCATCTGGTTTCTGTACAAATTGTAAATAGCCTTTCGCTCCCTGTATTTTACCCCTGCCACCTTCAGAATTTGAAAGAGAGTATTCCAGTTAACGTTGTCAAAAGCTTTCTCTAAGTCTACAAATGTTAGAAACGTAGGTTTGCCTTTTCTTAATCTTTCTTCTAAGATAAGTCGTAAGGTTAGTATTGCCTCATGTGTTCCAACATTTCTACGGAATCCAAACTGATCTTCCCCGAGGTCCGCTTCTACCAGTTTTTCCATTCGTCTGTAAAGAATTCGCGTTAGTATTTTGCAGCTGTGACTTATTAAACTGATAGTTCGGTAATTTTCACATCTGTCAACACCTGCTTTCTTTGGTATTGGAATTATTATATTCTTCTTGAAGTCTGTGGGTATTTCGCCTGTCTCATTCATCTTGCTCACCAGATGGTAGAGTTTTGTCATGACTGGCTCTCCCAAGGCCATCAGTAGTTCTAATGGAATGTTGTCTACTCCCGGGGCCTTGTTTCGACTCAGGTCTTTCAGTGCTCTGTCAAACTCTTCACGCAGTATCGTATCTCCCACTTCATCTTCATCTACATTCTCTTCCATTTCTATAATATTGTCCTCAAGTACATCGCCCATGTATAGACCCTCTATATACTCCTTCCACCTTTCTGCCTTCCCTTCTTTGCTTAGAACTGGGTTGCCATCTGAGCTCTTGATATTCATACAAGTGGTTCTCTTCTCTCCAAAGGTCTCTTTAATTTTCCTGTAGGCAGTATCTATCTTACCCCTAGTGAGACAAGCCTCTACATCCTTACATTTGTCCTCTAGCCATCCCTGCTTAGCCATTTTGCACTTCCTGTCGATCTCATTTTTGAGACGTTTGTATTCCCTTTTGCCTGCTTCATTTACTGCATTTTTATATTTTCTCCTTTCATCAATTAAATTCAATATTTCTTCTGTTACCCAAGGATTTCTATTAGCCCTCGTCTTTTTACCTACTTGATCCTCTGCTGCCTTCACTACTTCATCCCTCAGAGCTACCCATTCTTCTTCTACTGTATTTCTTTCCCCCATTCTTGTCAATTGTTCCCTTATGCTCTCCCTGAAAGTCTCTACAACCTCTGGTTCTTTCAGTTTATCCAGGTCCCATCTCCTTAAATTCCCACCTTTTTGCAGTTTCTTCAGTTTCAATCTGCAGTTCATAACCAATAGATTGTTGTCAGAGTCCACATCTGCCCCTGGAAATGTCTTACAATTTAAAACCTGGTTCCTAAATCTCTGTCTTACCATTATATAATCTATCTGATACCTATTAGTATCTCCAGGATTCTTCCAGGTATACAACCTTCTTTTATGATTCTTGAACCAAGTGTTAGCTATGATTAAGTTATGCTCTGTGCAAAATTCTACAAGGCGGCTTCCTCTTTCATTTCTTCCCCCCAATCCATATTCACCTACTATGTTTCCTTCTCTCCCTTTTCCTACTGACGAATTCCAGTCACCCATGACTATTAAATTTTCGTCTCCCTTCACTACCTGAATAATTTCTTTTATCTCGTCATACATTTCATCAATTTCTTCATCATCTGCAGAGCTAGTTGGCATATAAACTTGTACTACTGTAGTAGGCATGGGCTTTGTGTCTATCTTGGCCACAATAATGCGTTCACTATGCTGTTTGTAGTAGCTAACCCGCACTCCTATATTTTTATTCATTATTAAACCTACTCCTGCATTACCCCTATTTGATTTTGTATTTATAACCCTGTAATCACCTGACCAAAAGTCTTGTTCCTCCTGCCACCAAACTTCACTAATTCCCACTATATCTAACTTTAACCTATCCATTTCCCTTTTTAAATTTTCTAACCTACCTGCCCGATTAAGGGATCTGACATTCCACGCTCCGATCCGTAGAATGCCAGTTTTCTTTCTCCTGATAACGACGTCCTCTTGAGTAGTCCCCGCCCGGAGATCCGAATGGGGGACTATTTTACCTCCGGAATATTTTACCCAAGAGGACGCCATCATTTAATCACACAGTAAAGCTGCATGTCCTCGGGAAAAATTACGGCTGTAGTTTCCCCTTGCTTTCAGAAACAGTACTGCAGCAAAATGGGCGACACTTGGTACTGTGAGATGCGTCGTTACTAACGGAAGCTGAAGGCCACACCTTATAATCATCCAGACTGTTGCCCCTGCAACTACTGAAAAGGCTGCTGCCCCTCTTCAGGAACCACATGTTTGTCTGGTCTCTCAACAGATACCCCTCCGTTGTGGTTGCACCTACGGTACGGCCATCTGTATCGCTGAGGCACGCAAGCCTCCCCACCAACGGCAAGGTCCATGGTTCATGGGGGAAGCTGATAAAGTACTGGTTTCAAAAATAGATGATCCACAGTTCTAAATTCTTCTTATTTATTTATTTTTTTATTTCACTGTAGGTCGACTAAGGACCACAAGATAACTATTTCTCATTTCCTTCCTCCTTCTCCAACACTCTTCCATTTTCTCATAACGAGCTCTTTTCTCTCATCTGACCATTTGACTCCATTTTTTTTGGTTCCTTTTCATCTTCCTTAGAATTTCTTGACTCCTTGTCTGAATTTGTCTCTGTCAAGTAAGGAGCTGGTCAATTTGTATTTCTCTTAAGTCCTTTTTGTATTGCCTCCTCACCCATTTTCTACATCTGTTTTGATTTTGGAAGAATGTGTGGATCTTCTTTGTTAATCTGTCTTCCTCAGTTCTCTCTAAATGTCCACAGATTGGAACATGTCTATTCCTGATCTCATTTATTATTTTAGGGCAGCATAAAACCGAACTGCCACATTTCTTCTTGATCAGACCTAATATATGGCACAAGATTATATGGCACAAGATTCTTCCTTCTTTCCTTTCTAAATCTTCTAATGACATTTTGCATCCAGATAAAATTAGTGTTTCTGACCCATACAGGACTTTGGTTTTACAGCTGCATTATAACATTTAAATTTACGAGGTACTGGCGGAATTAAAGCTGTGAGGATGGGTCGTCTTACTTGGATAGCTCAGATGGTAGAGCACTTGCCCACAAAAGGCAAAGGTCCTGAGTTCGAGTCTCGGTCCGGCACAAAGATTTAATCTGCCAGGAAGTTTCATATCAGCACACACTCCACTGCAGAGTGAAAATTTCATTCTGTAGGTACAGTGTTTGGAAGAGTTTGTCTAGTTATTTGCAGGGCTTTCCTTTCTACTGCAAATTCCTTCGAGATTTTGAAGAGAGAGTCTCTGCCTATTGAATCACAAGTCCTTTTAAAACCAACACATACTAGCACTATCTTTTTATTCAATGTTTTTATATACCTAATTATTTGTTTAAGGTTTAGAATTTGCTCTGGATACGATCTACGACTCCAGCTCATGCTCACCAATTTGTTTACCTAACAGAGGCTTTAATATATCCAGAACAGCTTACAATAATATTTTGTATTCTAAGGGCAGTAATGAAATTCCTCTGTAAGTATTGATACCTGTTATGTTCCCTTTTTTATGATGCAGGTGAATTAATCCATCCTTCCAGTTTTCTGGAAGTGTTTCAGTGCCGCAGACCTTATCTAGTATTTCTTTTATAAGTCCTGGATGGAATAACAACAATATCATGAGAAAGATAGATTGCTGCTCACCACATAGAGAAAGCGTAGAGTCCACAGTGGCTGGATACAGTGGATAAGTGTGTGTGTGTGTGTGTGTGTGTGTGTGTGTGTGTGTGTGTGTGTTTATGCTTTCGGTTTTGGAAGAAGACTCTTGGCCATAAAGTTTATTGTTTAGTAGCCTTTTTTTTATAATAGTGACACTGAATTTTAGAATTTTTGCTGTGTGGCTACCTTCACCCGGGGCTTTGTTGTGGTTCAGTTGTGCGACGTAACTTTTAATCGTATCAGCGCTGATGTTTTTAATTTGGAATATTACTATGGAATTCTGTTTGTTTGGTCAGTTTTTCACAGTTTTCTTGCTTTTCAAAATATGCTGTTTTTGCTCACAGTTTACTCATTGTTAAATGCACATTTTTCATTTTTTTGACTGTGGAATGTGCAGTGGAATGTACCAAGATATACAATTCTTAAATGTTTTGTAACAGTCTCTTGTATTATATTTACTGAAATATTCTGCTATTGTTTTGAGTTCCGCCTTTTGAAAGCACCTCTTTTATGCCCTAATAATCTTATCTGCTTGATTCTTATCAAAATGCTAGATTTTCCAATAACCTCATTTTCCTGCTATATCAGTTATTCCAAGATTTCCTTTCTTCCTGATCTAACTACATCTTCACATTTGTTATGCACATACATCAACAGTGCTTTTTGGTGCTTGTTCTCTGAAGCTATTTCAGACATAGTCATTGTTTAAATGTTGGCCTGTAAAGCTGTTGGCATCAGTACTCACTTCCTTTAGCATCTTTTGAAAATCACATTCCTTTTCCTTCAAAGTTTCATTATTAATTCTCTTACTTGAACTGGTTTGTTTCTGGATTTTATGTTTTGGTATAAATCTCATGTTGGTCTCAGATGGGTAGAGATCTTAATCAACTTCCTTTTCCTCTCTCAACTCTAATGTTACTAATAATTACATCTGGAGATGATGACATGATCAACTTGAAACTCTCAAGTTAGGGTTTGATGATATCCATGTTTTTGCTTTTTAGATAGAGTTTTGAAGTGTGTTGTCACAATATTAAGATCAAATGATTTGCATCTACGTGCTAAGTTTGAGCCATTTGTGTTAGATATCTTGCGAGCTGGGTAGTTTCCAGTAACTTTTTGGAATGATTTCTCCTTACCTAGCTGCGCATTTAAATCCCCCATTGTTATTATTACATTGTGAACTACCAACAGCCGGTTTTTCATTAGTTCCTAAAAGTGTTTTACTTTGTGTCGGTTCTACTTGCTATCATCATTTGTTGGTGTATAGAAGTTGAATGGTGAGTAATTTTTATTCTTGCATTAAACTGTTAAAACAGAGACTTTCACTGAAGAATTCAAGATCTACAACATGTTGGATTATACATTTGTGAATTGGAAAGGCTGTTTCTAAAACCCTAGGATTTGAGTTAGAAAGTCTAACTGCCTGTTTTCCTTTAAAAATTCGATAGTGGCAAACCCAAATTTAATCCTTGTACCCCTGAAAAGTTGAGTGAAATCAGTATTAGTGCCAGTGGTGTTGAGAAACAGCTGAAAACGTTAAAATTGGACAAAGCTTCAGAGCCTGATGAAATTCCTATAATATTCTATAATTGAATTTGCAGCCCCTCTTCTAACTATTGTAGATCCCTCAAACAGAAAACCGTGACCAGTAGTTGGAAGGAAGCACAGGTAATATCCATCTACAAGAAGCATAGTAGAAGTGATCCACAAAACTATCATCCAGTATCTTTGACATCAGTTCATTGTAGAATCTTAGAACATATTCTGAGCTCAAACGTAATGAGGTATCTTGAACAGAATGACCTCCTCAATGCCGACCAGCAAGATTCTCGAAAACATCGATCATGTGTAACCTAACTTGCACTTTTCTCATGACATACTGAAAGCTTTGGATCAAGGCAACCAGGTAAATGCAGTGTTTCTTGATTTACAAAAAGCATTTGACTCAGTATCACAAATATGCTTATTGGCAAAAGTACATTATTATGGGGTGACAAGTGAAATTTGTGACTGGATTTTTGGTAGGGAGGATACAGCATGTTATCTCAGATGGAGACTCATTGTCAGATGTAGAAGTAATTTCAGGTGTTCCCCAGGGAAGTGTGTTGGAACTGTTGCTGCTCATGTTGTATATTATTGACTTTGCAGACAGTATTAATGGTAACCTCAGACTTTTTGTAGATGATGCAGTTATCTACAATGAAGTATTTTATGAAAGAAGCTACATAAATATCCAGTCAAATCTTGATAAGATTTCAAAGTGGTGCAAAGATTGGCAACTTGCTCTAAATGTTCATGAACGTAAAATAGTGCACTTCACAAAATGAAAAGACATACTATCCTCATGATTATAATGTCAGTGAGTCACAGATGGAATCGGCCAACTTGTACAAATATCTAGTTGTAACACTTTTAGATATATGAAATGGGATGATCTTATAGGTTCAGTTGTGGGTAAATCAGATGGTAGATTTCAGACTATTGATAGAATATTGTGGTAGTGCAAATCTGTCTACAAAAGAGATTGCTTACAAATCACTCGTGCGACCCATTTTAGAATACTGCTCAAGCCTGTGGGACCTGTACAAAATAGGACTAATAGTGGATACAGAACATATGCAGAGAAGGCCAGCATGAATGCTGCTCACAGGTTTGTTTGATCCGTGGGAGGGTGTCACAGAGATAGTGCAGAAACTTAACTGGCAGCCTCTTAAAGATAGACGTAAACTATTCCGAGAAAGTCTACTAACAAAGTTTCAAAAACCAGCTTTAAAATGATGACTCGAGGAAATACTACAACCCCCTATGTAGTGTTCACATAAGGATCATGACGACAAGATTAGAATAATTACTGCACACCTTGAGGCATTCAATCATTCTTCCTGCACTCCATACATAAATGGACTGGGAAGAAACCCTAATAACTGATAGAATGTAACGTACCCTCTGCTACGCACTTCACAGGGGTTTGCAGGTTGTGAATGTTATGTAGTTGTCACTATACATTGTTATATGCTTCAGCATACCTTGTTTTTTGGATAGCTGATGGCAGGATGCTGTTGTTTGTTTCCCAACTTTGCGAAGTGAGTTAATATGTGTCAATAGTTTTTGGGATCTCTGAACTGTTCCTTGTGTGATGGTGCAGGCACTCAAGAATACAAACGTCTGTCTCAACTCCTTTCAGGAGTAGTTGACTGGCCACCTGGGTAATATTAATTTCTTGTTTATACTCCACAAATATCCATTTCGTATTTTATTTATGGGATTATCCATTTGAAAGGGCACGGCCCATTTCCTTATTCATCCCTTGCTAATCTGAGCTTGTGCTCCACCTCTAATGATCTTGTAGTCAATGGGATATTAAATACTAATTTTCTTTCTTTTCCTTTACTTATTTGTCTTTCGTGACACTACATTCCAGGCTGATGGCTTGCGAGGTGGTATGAACAGTTGCTTCTTTAGAGTGTTATGACCCCAAAACTAGTAGCAAAGAATGAAATGACAAATGAAGTTAATAAAAGTAAGGCTGTGGAATTTCTTTTCCACACAGGGGTGTTACTCATCCAACAGTTGATTGGACAGTAACAGTTTTGAAATCAATGGCCAAAAAGGACATCCTGTGGAACATTACTAAATGCAGTCTCTGAAAACTACTTAGAAAGGATACTTGTTTGGAAGCCAACTAATGATGGAAATACACTGCTGGGCAGGGAGGGGGAGGGGGGCGCGATCAGTACACCTGGAAAGACAATGTCAATTTTGATATGATGATGACATGTGCCATCTGGGGAATCGTAGATGTACTGAAAATGGTTTTTAGCATTGTCTGCCACATATAGCATAGCGCCATCTGTGTCTACCTTTTTAGCAGGGAATTCTCACAAACAGAAGGCTCAATGTGGTGCAAATGTGTGAAGTAAGCAGGCACCCGTGCCACGTAGACACAACAGTGGTTCCTCCATGTGACTGAGCAAGTTTGAAAGGGGTCAAATTGTACCCTTCTGAATGACCAGATGCTCCTTTCAAAAAACTGTCTCACAAGTTCAACGTGCTGTGTCAGCCGTGCAGCAGTAATGGTACCGGTGGTCATGTGAACATTCTCACACCTGCAGATGAGTCCTGGATGACCGTGCAGCACAGAAGCCCACCAGGATTATTGTATTGTAAGGGCAGCAGTGGCAGATCGTATAGCTATCTTTTTTTTTTTTTTTTTTAATCAGTCTACTGACTAGTTTGATGCTGCCCACCATGAATTCCTTTCCTGTGCTAATCTCTTCATCTCAGAGTAGCACTTGCAACCTACGTCCTCAATTATTTGCTTGACGTATTCCAATCTCTGTCTTCCTCTGCAGTTTTTGCCCTCTACAGCTCCCTCTAGTACCATGGAAGTCATTCCCTCATGTCTTAGCAGATGTCCTATCATCCTGTCCCTTCTCCTTATCAGTGTTTTCCACATATTCCTTTTCTCTCCGATTCTGCGTAGAACCTCCTCATTCCTTACCTTATCGGTCCACCTAATTTTCAACATTCGTCTATAGCACCACATCTCAAATGCTTCGATTCTCTTCTGTTCCGGTTTTCCCACAGTCCATGTTTCACTACCATACAATGCTGTACTCCAGACGTACATCCTCAGAAATTTCTTCCTCAAATTAAGGCCGGTATTTGATATTAGTAGACTTCTCTTGGCCAGAAATGCCTTTTTTGCCATAGCGAGTCTGCTTCTGATGTCCTCCTTGCTCCATCCGTCATTGGTTATTTTACTGCCTAGGTAGCAGAATTCCTTAACTTCATTGACTTCGTCACCATCAATCCTGATGTTAAGTTTCTCGCTGTTCTCATTTCTACTACTTCTCATTACCTTCGTCTTTCTCCGATTTACTCTCAAACCGTACTGTGTACTCATTAGACTGTTCATTCCGTTCAGCAGATCATTTAATTCTTCTTCACTTTCACTCAGGATAGCAATGCCATCAGCGAATCGTATCATTGATATCCTTTCACCTTGTATTTTAATTCCACTCCTGAACCTTTCTTTTATTTCCATCATTGCTTCCTCGATGTACAGATTGAAGAGTAGGGCCGAAAGGCTACAGCCTTGTCTTACACCCTTCTTAATACGAGCACTTCGTTCTTGATCGTCCACTCTTATTATTCCCTCTGGGTTGTTGTACATATTGTATATGACCCGTCTCTCCCTATAGCTTACCCCTACTTTTTCTCGAACAGCTATCATAGCACAGATAAGAGTGCTCGTGAGCCGAGACGTGCCAACACGAACTGGTTTTAGCAGTGGGACTATTGACACACACACCTCCAACCCGTCTTCCACTAACGCCACAGCGTCCACCTGCACAACTCGACAGGTGCCATCAGAGGATCACTCGGAAGATGGAATGGCGTGCCACAGTCTTCAACAGTGGAGATTCTGCCTGCACGCAAGTGACGGCCATTTGTACATTCGGCACAGACTTGGTGAGAGCTGTCTCGTAGAGTGCAGTCGTCTGAAACACTTTGGCCCTACCCCAAGTCTTAGTCTGCCGTGCGATAAGCTATAACTCTCGTTCACCTTTGGTGTTTCAGGAGGGGACACCGACCAGTGCTCGGTATGTGCAGAATGTTGTTAGACCCATTCTTAGGCTGTTCTTGCAAGAGGAAGGTGGTGTGTTGTTCCAACAGGACAATGCTTGCCCACAAACTGGTGCAGCAACTTCCCTGGCCAGCACGACCTCTCCATATGATCGTGTGCGAGATATGATGGAACGAAAAGTGACTCGTGCGACTCGTCAATTAAAAACTCTTACACAACTACCTGAACAGGTCAAGCAGGCACAGCATCATGTATCCGAGGACAGTATTTACCATCTGTAGGATCAACTGGATGCCAGAGTCGGTGTCTGCACTTCCCGCGCATAGAGGCAATAATGTGTACTTATATGGGTGTTTCAGCACGGGTCGATACCTGATACCTTAGAAATACTTGTGCTATTGATTAGTAAATGTAATCCTTTCGTGTACTCCACAGTCAATGTTGCAACATTAAATCTTGAGTGAACTGGGAAACTTTAAAAAGGTGTACTACTTTCTTCCCCCAGCAGTGTATATTGCATCTAATAGCAACAAATAGACTTGAACTCTTTGAGGATGTGCACACTAAAATTGGTATCAGTTACCATGAGGCTCCTCCCCCCATATGAACCATGGACCTTGCCGTTGGTGGGAGGCTTGCGTGCCTCAGCGATACAGATGGCCGTACCGTAGGTGCAACCACAACGGAGGGGTATCTGTTGAGAGGCCAGACAAACGTGTGGTTCCTGAAGAGGGGCAGCAGCCTCTTCAGTAGTTGCAGGGGCAACAGTCTGGATGATTGACTGATCTGGCCTTGCAACACTAACCAAAATGGCCTTGCTGTGCTGGTACTGCGAACGGCTGAAAGCGAGGGGAAACTACAGCCGTAATTTTTCCCAAGGGCATGCAGCTTTACTGTATGATTAAATGATGATGGCGTCCTCTTGGGTAAAATATTCCGGAAGAAAAATAGTCCCCCATTCGGATCTCCGGGCGGGGACTACTCAAGAGGACGTCATTATCAGGAGAAAGAAAACTGGCGTTCTACGGATCGGAGCGTGGAATGTCAGATCCCTTAATCGGGCAGGTAGGTTAGAAAATTTAAAAAGGGAAATGGATAGGTTAAAGTTAGATATAGTGGGAATTAACGAAGTTCAGTGGCGGGAGGAACAAGACTTCTGGTCAGGTGAATACAGGGTTATAAATAGAAAATCAAATAGGGGTAATGCAGGAGTCGGTTTAATAATGAATAGGAAAATAGGAGAGCAGGTAAGCTACTACAAACAGCATAGTGAACTCATTATTGTGGCCAAGATAGACATGAAGCACATGCCTACTACAGTAGCACAAGTTTATATGCCAACTAGCTCTGCAGAGGATGAAGTAAATGTATGATGAGATAAAGGAAATTATTCAGGTAGTGAAGGGAGACGAAAATTTAATAGTCATGGATGACTGGAATTCGAGAGTAGGCTAAGGGAGAGAAGGAAACATAGTAGGTGAATATGGATTGGGGTTAAGAAATGAAAGAGGATGCCATCTGGTAGAATTTTGCACAGAGCATAACTTAATCATAGCTAACACTTGGTTCAAGAATCATAAAAGAAGGTTGTATACATGGAAGAATCCTGGAGATACTAGTAGGTATCAGATACATTATATAATGGTAAGACAGAGATTTAGGAACCAGGTTTTAAATTGTAAGACATTTCCAGGGGCAGATGTGGACTCTGACCACAATCTATTGGTTATGAACTGTAGATTAAAACTGAAGAAACTGCAAAAAGGTGGGAATTTAAGGAGATGGGACCTGGATAAACTGACTAAACCAGAGGATGTACCGAGTTTCAGGGAGCATAAGGGAACAATTGACAGGAATGGGGGAAAGAAGTACAGTAGAAGAAGAAGTAGTGAAGGCAGCAGAGGATCAAGTAGGTAAAACGACGAGGGCTAGTAGAAATCCTTGGGTAACAGAAGAAATATTGAATTTAATTGATGAAAGGAGAAAATATAAAAATGCAGTAAATGAAGCAGGCAAAAAGGAATACAAACAGGCAAAAAGGAATACAAAAGTCTCAAAAATGAGATCGACAGGAGGTGCAAAATGGCTAAGCAGGGATGGCTAGAGGACAAATGTAAGAATGTAGAGGCTTACCTTACTAGGGGCAAGATAGATACTGCCTACAGGAAAATTAAAGAGACCTTTGGAGAAAAGAGAGCCAGAGCGATGTACTTGAGGACAATATTATAGAAATGGAAGATGATGTACATGAAGATGAAATGGGAGATACGATACTGCGTGAAGAGTATGACAGAGCACTGAAAGACCTGAGTCGAAACAAGGCCCCGGGAGTAGACAACATTCCATTAGAACTACTGACAGCCTTGGGAGAGCCAGTCCTGACAAAACTCTACCATCTGGTGAGCAAGATGTATGAGACAGGCGAAATACCCTCAGACTTCAAGAAGAATATAATAATTCCAATCCCAAAGAAAGCAGGTGTTGACAGATGCGAAAATTACAGAACTATCAGTTTAATAAGTCACAGCTACAAAATACTAATGCGAATTCTTTACAGTCGAATGGAAAAACTGGTAGAAGCCGACCTCGGGGAAGATCAGTTTGGATTCCGTAGAAATGTTGGAACACGTGAGGCAATACTGACCTTACGACTTATCTTAGAAGAAAGATTAAGGATAGGCAAACCTACATTTCTAGCATTTGTAGACTTAGAGAAAGTTTTTGACAATGTTGACTGGAATACTCTCTTTCAACTTCTGAAGGTGGCAAGGGTAAAATACAGGGAGCGAAAGGCTATTTACAATTTGTACAGAAACCAGATGGCAGTTATAAGAGTCGAGGGGCACGAAAGGGAAGCAGTGGTTGGGAAGGGAGTGAGACAGGGTTGTAGCCTCTCCCCGATGTTATTCAATCTGTATATTGAGCAAGCAGTAAAGGAAACAAAAGAAAAGTTCGGATTAGGCATTAAAATCCACGGAGACGAAATAAAAACTTTGAGGTTCGCCAATCACATTGTAATTCTGTCAGAGGCAGCAAAGGACTTGGAAGAGCAGTTGAATGGAATGGACTGTGTCTTGAAAGGAGGATATACGATGAACATCAACAAAAGCAAAACGAGGATAATGGAATGTAGTCGAATTAAGTTGGGTGATGCTGAGGGAATTAGATTAGGAAATGAGACACTTGAAGTAGTAAAGGTGTTTTGCTATTTGGGGAGCAAAATAACTGATGATGGTCAAAGTAGAGAGGATATAAAATGTAGACTGGTAATGGCAAGGAAAGCGTTTTTGAAGAAGAGAAATTTGTTAGCATCGAGTATAGATTTAAGTGTCAGGAAGTCATTTCTGAAAGTATTTGTTCGGAGTGTAGCCATGTATGGAAGTGAAACATGGACGATAAATAATTTGGACAAGAAGAGAATAGAAGCTTTCGAAATGTGGTGCTACAGAATAATGCTGAAGATTAGATGGGTAGATCACATAACTAATGAGGAGGTATTGAATAGAATAGGGGAGAAGAGGAGTTTGTGGCACAACTTGACTGGAAGAAGGGATCGGTTGGTAGGACATGTTCTGAGGCATCAAGGGATCACCAATTTAGCATTGGAGGGCAGTGTGGAGGGTAAAAATCATAGAGGGAGACCAAGAGATGAATACACTAAGCAGATTCAGAAGGATGTAGGTTGCAGTAAGTACTGGGAGATGAAGAAGCTTGCACAGGATAGAGTAGCATGGAGAGCTGCATCAAACCAGTCTCAGGACTGAAGACTACAACAACAACAACAACCATGAGGCTGTTGTAGCACCAAAAACTATGAAGTACAAAGGGGAACTAAAACAAGTAGAAGGATTTATATTTTCCATGCTATAATCACTGTAGACAAACTTCTATACAAGTGTAAAACAAAGCATAGGTCTACAGATAGAGAGATTCGAAATTAAGAACATTTGGCTGTCAAAAGAGCAATGCATGAAGCCATGAATGCTTTTTGAAGAATCACTCACAAACCCAAAGAAATCCTGGTCATATGTAAAGGCTGTTAGTTGCGCCATAGTTAGTGTCCAGTCATGAATGAGACAGCAACTGAAACTGAGGACACTAAAGCAAAAGCAGATATGCTGAACTCCATTTTCAAATGTTCCTTTAGAAAGGAAAATCCTGTAGTATTGTCCTAGTTGAATTTTTGTACCATTGCGAAGATCAGTGAAAAAGGTATTAGTGTCAGTGGCATTGAGAAACAGCTGAAATCATTAAAACTGAACCTATTGGAATCCCTATATTATTATGTACTGAATTTGCAGCTGAATCAGCACATCTTTTAATCATAGTCTGCTGTAGGTTCCTCAAACAAAAGACTGTGATTAGAAGAATGCTTAGGTCACACTTGTCTCCATTAAGGGTAGCAGAAGTGATCCACAAAAGTACCGTCTTTCCTCATTGACATCCATCTTTTGCAGAGACCTAGCACATATTCTGAGCTCAAACATGACGCAGGTATCTGGAACAGAATGACCTCTCAATGCCAATGGGCATTGATTCTGAAAACCTAGAGCATGTGAACTCAACTTGCACTTCCCTCACTTGACATCTTGAAAGCCACGGATCAACTAAATCAGCTGGATGAAGTATTTTTTGACTTCTGAAAGGCTATTGATGCGGTACCACACTAATAACTCATAATAAAAGTAATAATTATATGGGGTATCATACAAAATTTGTGACTGGATTAGGGATTTCTCGGTAGAGATATAGCACCATATTAGATCGGATTTAGATTCATTGATCGAATTAGAAGTAACTTCAGGTGTGCCCCAGAGAAGTACGAGAGTAGCTTGAAAAGTTGTCAGAATGGAATAGAAAGAAATAATTTATCTCGGTGAAACTTTTTTCTTCTTCAGCTTAGTCTCCTTGTATAGTAATGCACTTAGTCTATCAATGTTCCAATGCTTTTAATCCCGCCTTGAAAATGGCCTGCAAAATACCTGTCAGCTTCGGCTGTCAGATTCCATTTGAAGAGAATCTCAGTCCACCAAGGAAATTTTGAGCTTTGGGAAGATATGGAAGTCTGATGGGGCCACATCAGGTGGGTGTGACAAAATTCGTGTTACATTTCACGTATTTTTGCTACGGCAATGACAACTGCATGCGTGTGTCCACTGTCTTGATTAAAGATGGTTTTCTTCCTTGCACACCTGACCTCTTTTCACATCTCTTTTGCTGTAGTAGGTGTAGGAGGTTAGTGTAGTATTGTCTTGTAGTTGATAGTGGGAAAGTAATTTAACAGCACAACCCCTTTTGCATCCCATAAAATTGCACCATGACCTTTCTGGCCGACAACATTGCCTTTGCTTTCTTTATGGGTAGTGAATCAACATTTCCACTTATTTAACTGTTGTATCTAGGGTATAGCAGTGGATTCAAGTTTTGTCTGTGGTCACAAACTGTATTAAGAGTTATGGCACCCATCTAGCAGATAATATTCTCATACTGAATTCCACTGTAAAAATGTTCTTGCCCATTCAGGTGACATCCCTACAACTTCAGAATTTTCTCATACTTTCAGTCGGCAATCCTCCGTGATCATTTTGTGCACTCTTGCAATAATTTATGGGGTAGTGACACATCATGGTCTGATCACCATCTGTCCTGTCCAAATTTAAACTCGTTTGTCCACTCGACAACAGTTGAATACAAAGAATCATGGTCCCCCATTGAGTTCTGAAAAATTGCAAAAATTTCCTTTGCTTTCAAAACTCTCTTCACAAAGTACTTAATCACTGCTCAAATCTCAATTTTTTTCCATCTTCACAAATCACTATACGAGTACAGCAGAGAGTTGTTGGTACCACAGATCTCAACCCAGAGCCCTGATGCGTCACGTGTTTACTCGTAAAGGAAGACCTATTATTACGTAGAAACCTCGCTGCGGTGATGCAGTTATCTGTGATGAAGTACTGTCTGAAAAAGTCTGCACAAATATTCAGTCAGATCTTGATAAGATTTCAAAGTGGTGCAAAGATTGGCAACTTGATGTAATGTTCAGGAATGTAAAATTATCCACTTCAGAAAATGAAAAAAACATAGCATCCTATGACTAGCCATTGATGTCACAGTTAAAATCTGTCAACTCGTATAAATATCTGAGTGTAACCATTTGTAGAGGTATGAAATGGGATGACCACATAGGCTCATTTGTAGGTAATGAAGGCAGCAGCCTTCGTTTCATTGGTGGAATTCTAGGGAAATGCAATCACTCTACAAAGAAGACTGCACACAAAACAAATGTGTGTCCCATCCTGGAATATTGCTCAAAGTGTGAGCACTTTACCAAATATGAGTGACAGGAGATATTGAGTGGGTACAATAAAGGGCAACATGAATGGTCATAGATTTGTTTGACTCAATGTAGAGCATCACAGAAACAATGAAAAACCTGATTTGGCAGAAATTTGAAGACAGACACAAATTATCCTGTGAAAGCCTGTTTACAAAGTCTCAAAAGCCAGTATTAAGTGAAGATTCTAGAGATATTCATCATTCCACTATGTACTACTCTCATAGGGACCACGGAGATGAGATGAGGCTCATTACAGCACAAACGGGGCAATTAAGTAGTCATTCTTCCACACATTATGTGCACTTGTAACAGGAAGAAACTCTTAATACACACTATTGTGCTTAGCATCCTCTGCCATGCACTTCACAGTGGTTTGCAGATTATGGAAGTATAAGTAGAGTGAGACAGGTCTATGATAAGAGGTGGTTTGCCAGTCTCCAATTTTATAGCTAGCTGTTAACCGCAGAATATTTCAGTCTGCCTGGAAATATGCTCCGGGCCACCAATTGATTACCATATTAGAATATTATGAAAAGGATAAGACTACCAGTCACCATAAAAATGACATGGTGAGTTGCTGCAGGCATGCGCGACAAAAAGACTATTACACAATGAGATTTTGACCAGACCAGGGGTCTGGGGGACTAGGAAGATTCCTTTTTGACGGCCCATAAACAGAATGGCATAGGAAGATTTTTTTCTGTATACCTTTATATACCTTCCCTCTTCCTGTGAAGGGAATGTATGTAAACAAATCTGTAGAACAGTCACTAGCACCTGCACGACAATTTCCTTGCCGACCTGTTTGAATTCCTTCCGATACCGCGAACCCACGGTCTGGTTCAGGTTCGTGTATGATACCTCTATGATCTGGACTCCAGGTGAGAACACCCGATCCTCATTATTTCACAACCTCAACATCTTCTCTCCCATCTACTTTGTGTGGTGCACGCTTCCTAGACGTTGACCAACTCTGTCCGTATTAAATCCACCAACAGTACTTGCATTTCAACAGCTGGTACCCCTTCCGTACCAAACAATCCCTCCCGTACAATCTGACCACCCGGAAAAGGCGTATTTGCAGTGCCCGGAACTTCCTTCTCTAGTACGCTGAAGGACTCACCGAGACCTTCGAGGACAGACACTATCACCCAGATCTATTAAGCAAATAGACCTCCCGTGCTGTATCCCCACATACCCCCATTCCTCCCACCAACCTCAAGAACCAGCTGCAAAGGAGTATCCCCTCTGTCACCCAGTACCACCCCATGTTGCAACAACTGGAACCACACCCTTTATCAGTGCTTCGATTACCTACCGCCGTGCCCTGAAATGAGGGACACCCTTCCCGAGATCCTTTCGATCCCTCTTAAAGTGGCGTTCTTTTGCCCACTCTGCCTCCACAACGTCGTAGCCCATCCTCGTGACACTCTCAATCCCAACCCATTGCCACAGGGTTAATATCCCTGAGGAAGGCCTAGGTGCAAGTCCTGCCCAATACACCCACCCAGCACTTACTATTTCAGTCCTGTTAAAGGTCTTGTCCTACCCCATCAGAGGCCTGTGAAAGCAGCAACATGTCACACACCAGCTCTGCTTTCTGTAGTGGTATGACTACCAACCAGAATCCACCAGGGAAACTCACGACTGACAAACTGTGGCCGAGACCAAAGTAGACCACCTTGTGGCACAGTGTCCAACTGAAGATAAACTGCTGATTTCATTGGCTGCTTCACAACCTGGGCCATCTGGATCCTTCCGTTGACCACCCACTTTTCTGAACTGAGCAGATGGGAGTTATCCTTACAACACTTTCTCTGGACCCAAATCATTCTATCTTCAACCTGTGGTAACCTACTGTTCCCACATCCTGTCCTATCATCTCCTCCTGATTTATGTATCCTGACCCTCACTGTACTCATATGTACGTGAAGTGTGCTCGCTTGTATGAATGTGTGCTCTGCTCTCCACCAGTATTTCCCCCTTCTCTGTTCCTCTCCTTTTCCGCTCCCTGTCCCCCCATTCCTCCCTCCTCCACAGCCTCCCAATGCTGCATCTGGCAGCATGGCCCACCCACTATGTCGTCCTGCACACTCTGCCAAAAAGCAACGATTCTTCTGCCCACACTCGTATCCCACTATCCTCCCCCTTGACCGACGCAGTCTGGATTGCTGCTCCCGTTTGACGTGACAGCATTGCATTCTGACCGGAGATGCAGTTGTATGTGTGTGAAGTGTGCTTGCTTGTGTGCCAATTTTACTTTCTGAAAAATGCTTAATAGACTTTTTGTTGTGCACGCCTGCAACTCTTTATGATGAGTAGCAATCTATCCTTTCATAATATTGTTGATATTCGGACCTGGACTTTTACATTGTTAGATTACAAAGACAGTTTACGAGCAACCCAATCAAGTCAGCCCAAGATTTTAATGTTTGACTAGAAACACTACTGCAGCAGGCAGAATAACTACTATTTATTGACTTAATGAATTTTATAATGTCCTCCTTATGGGGTATACATTTAAAACTAATGTCTATCTACACTATTTGCTATATAAATTTCTCCTGAGCGCAGTTTCCATAATTTCTCTATAAACACTGACATCAAGTCATTTTTTATGATTCTGGGATACAATACTTTTCTTGTAATGTCTGAACCTAAGGGGTCAGTAGATTCTATTGTTAACATTCGATCATCATGCATGATAAACCATTAACTCCTCCTTTTACAGCTAAATTACTACAGGTTGCTGCATTTAGACACACATTTTCAAAGGTTTTTGCATTATGCCCTTCAACCCTCATAAAGGATTTGATTGTGGAAAATAATTCTAGTTAATCTAATACATCTGGATGTTGTTGTTGTTGTTGTGGCCTTCAGTCCTGAGACTGGTTTGATGCAGCTCTCCATGCTACTCTATCCTGTGCAAGCTTCTTCATCTCCCAGTACCTACTGCAGCCTACATCCTTCAGAATCTGCTTAGTGTATTCATCTCTTGGTCTCCCTCTACGATTTTTACCCTCCACACTGCCCTCCAATACTAAATTGGTGATCCCTCGATGTCTCAGAACATGTCCTACCAACCGATCCCTTCTTCTTGTCAAGTTGTGCCACAATCTTCCCTTCTCCCCAATCCTCTTTAACACCTCCTCATTAGTTATGTGATCTACCCATCTAATCTTCAGCATTCTTCTGTAGCACCACATTTCGAAAGCTTCTATTCTCTTCTTGTCCAAACTATTTATCGTCCATGTTTCACTTCCATACATGGCTACACTCCATACAAATACTTTCAGAAACGACTTCCTGACACTTAAATCTATTCTCGATGTTAACAAATTTCTCAAACGCTTTCCTTCCCATTGCCAGTCTACATTTTATATCCTCTCTACTTCGACCATCATCAGTTATTTTTCTCCCCAAATACCAAAACTCATTTACTGCTTTAAGTGTCTCATTTCCTAATCTAATTCCCTCAGCATCACCCGACTACATTCCATTATCCTCGTTTTGCTTTTGTTGATGTTCATCTTATATCCTCCTTTCAAGACACTGTCCATTCCGTTCAACTGCTCTTCCAAGTCCTTTGCTGTCTCTGACAGAATTACAATGTCATCGGCGAACCTCAAAGTTTTTACTTCTTCTCCATGAATTTTAATACCTACACCGAATTTTTCTTTTGTTTCCTTCACTGCTTGTTCAATATACAGATTGAATAACATCGGGGAGAGGCTACAAACCTGTCTCACTCCCTTCCCAACCACTGCTTCCCTTTCATGCCCCTCAACTCTTATAACTGCCATTTGGTTTCTATACAAATTGTAAATAGCCTTTCGCTCCCTATATTTTACCCCTGCCGCCTTCAGAATTTGAAAGAGAGTATTCCAGTCAACATTGTCAAAAGCTCTCTCTGAGTCTACAAATGCTAGAAACGTAGGTTTGCCTTTCCTTACTCTTTCTTCTAAAGTACGTCGTAGGGTCAGTATTGCCTCACGTGTTCCAACATTTCTACGGAATCCAAACTGATCTTCCCCGAGGTCGGCTTCTACCAGTTTTTCCATTCGTCTGTAAATAATTCGCGTTAGTATTTTGCAGCTGTGGCTCATTACACTGATAGTTCGGTAATTTTCACATCTGTCAACACCTGCTTTTTTGGGATTGGAATTATTATATTCTTCTTGAAGTCCGAGGGTATTTCGCCTTTCTCGTACATCTTGCTCACCAGATGGTAGAGTTTTGTCAGGACTGGCTCTTCCAAGGCCGTCAGTAGTTATAATGGAATGTTGTCTACCCCCGGGGCCTTGTTTCGACTTAGGTCTTTCAGTGCTCTGTCAAACTCTTCACGCAGTATCGTATCTCCCATTTCATCTTCATCTACATCTACGCCTGTAACTTGAGTTAAAAACTTGGATGGAAACTGTATCCACTGATGTGTGTATATTTTCTGCTTGTCTTGCAGTTTTTGGGCACAGGTCTTGTGAAAAACGCGGAGGTGCAGCAAAACTGAAATCGTATCTACTTGATACCACCCTCTGAACCATGTACATTGCCGTTGGTGGGGCGGCTTGCGTGTCTCAGCGATACAGATGGCCGTACCGTAGGTGGAACCACAACGGAGGTTTATCTGTTGAGAGACCAGACAAACGTGTGGTTCCTGAAGAGGGGTAGCAGCCTTTTCAGTAAGTTGCAAAGGCAATAGTCTGGATGATTGGCTCATTTGGCCTTGTAACATCAACTAAGACGGCCTTGCTGAACTGGTACTGCGAAAGGCTGAACGCAAGGGGAAACTATAGCCGTCACTTTTCCCGAGAGCATGCACTTGTACTTCATGGTTTGATATAATAATTCCAATTCCAAAGAAAGCAGGTGTTGACAGGTGTGAAGATTACCGAAGTACCAGTTTAACAAGTCTGGTTGCAAAATACTAACACGAATTCCTTACAAACGAATGGAAAAACTGGTAAAAGCTGACGTCGGGGAATATCAGTTTAGATTCCATAGAAATGTTGGAACACACGATGCAATACTGTCCCTATGAGGTATCTTAGAAGATAGTAAACAGAACAAGGTTGCTATAAAACTAATTTTAGTATCATTTCATGTCGACACATCCTGTCTCTCTCCCGGGAAGCCAGAATCTACAAGCTTCCAAAGAGCTGTAGGTTTCAGCAGGGCACAAGAGAGCTAAACATTGGTGAACTGAGCTGAAATAGTAACAATAAGTTCCCATGCTTACAGGTCCTTCTATTATTCAATAATTATCAGTGCAATCTATCATTAACAACCGATATTGACACTGCAACAACCTTTCTACAAGCCTAGTAATTTAGCTCTTTTACTTTCAGCTTATAGTTAAGTGACATAAATAAAAAATACATTGTTTAATTCATAGAACATGTCTTCAGTATTTCGATTAACTACCACAGTAACACAGTAAAGTCAAAAAACTTAAGCCGGCTGATATTGCACGATTCTCCCCTAAATCTGATCCCTGATGACTTCCATGGAAGGGGAGTTCCCCATAAGATTACGAAACTTTAAGAAAAAGAGTATCACGTAGCTGAATCATCTTATTGCAGAAAGACTACTCAGGGTGGCCCAGTAAGGACGAAAATATGGGTACTGCATCACACATGGATATATATATATATACAGGGTGTTACAAACAGGTACGGCCAAACTTTCAGGAAACATTCCTCACACACACAGAAAGAAAATATGTTATGTGGACATGTGTCCGGAAACGCTTACTTTCCATGTTAGAGCTTATTTTATTACTTCTCTTCAAATCACATTAATCATGGAATGGAAACACACAGCAACAGAACGTACCAGCGTGACTCCAAACACTTTGTTACAGGAAATGTTCAAAATGTCCTCCGTTAGCCAGGATACATGCATCCACCCTCCGTCGCATGGAATCCTTGATGCGCTGATGCAGCCCTGGAGAATGGCGTATTGTATCACAGCCGTCAACAATACGAGCACGAAGAATCTCTACATTTGGTACCGGGGTTGCGTAGACAAGAGCTTTCAAATGCCCCCATAAATGAAAGTCAAGAGGGTTGAGGTCAGGAGAGCGTGGAGGCCATGGAATTGGTCCTCCTCTACCAATCCATCGGTCACCGAATCTGTTGTTGAGAAGCGTACGAACACTTCGACTGAAATGTGCAGGAACTCCATCGTGCATGAACTCCATCGTGCATGAACCACATGTTGTGTCGTACTTATAAAGGCACATGTTCTAGCAGCACAGGCAGAGTATCACGTATGAAATCATGATAACGTTCTCCATTGAGCGTAGGTGGCAGAACATGGGGCCCAATCAAGACATCACCAATAATGCCTGCCCAAACGTTCACAGAAAATCTGTGTTGATGACGTGATTGCACAATTGCGTGCGGATTCTCGTCAGCCCACACATGTCCTACCAACCGATCCCTTCTTCTTGTCAAGTTGTGCCACAATCTTCCCTTCTCCCCAATCCTCTTTAACACCTCCTCATTAGTTATGTGATCTACCCATCTAATCTTCAGCATTCTTCTGTAGCACCACATTTCGAAAGCTTCTATTCTCTTCTTGTCCAAACTATTTATCGTCCATGTTTCACTTCCATACATGGCTACACTCCATACAAATACTTTCAGAAACGACTTCCTGACACTTAAATCTATTCTCGATGTTAACAAATTTCTCAAACGCTTTCCTTCCCATTGCCAGTCTACATTTTATATCCTCTCTACTTCGACCATCATCAGTTATTTTTCTCCCCAAATACCAAAACTCATTTACTGCTTTAAGTGTCTCATTTCCTAATCTAATTCCCTCAGCATCACCCGACTACATTCCATTATCCTCGTTTTGCTTTTGTTGATGTTCATCTTATATCCTCCTTTCAAGACACTGTCCATTCCGTTCAACTGCTCTTCCAAGTCCTTTGCTGTCTCTGACAGAATTACAATGTCATCGGCGAACCTCAAAGTTTTTACTTCTTCTCCATGAATTTTAATACCTACACCGAATTTTTCTTTTGTTTCCTTCACTGCTTGTTCAATATACAGATTGAATAACATCGGGGAGAGGCTACAAACCTGTCTCACTCCCTTCCCAACCACTGCTTCCCTTTCATGCCCCTCAACTCTTATAACTGCCATTTGGTTTCTATACAAATTGTAAATAGCCTTTCGCTCCCTATATTTTACCCCTGCCGCCTTCAGGATTTGAAAGAGAGTATTCCAGTCAACATTGTCAAAAGCTCTCTCTGAGTCTACAAATGCTAGAAACGTAGGTTTGCCTTTCCTTAATTTAGCTTCTAAGATACGTCGTAAGGTCAGTATTGCCTCACGTGTTCCAATATTTCTACGGAGTCCAAACTGATCTTCCCCTAGGTCGGCTTCTACTAGTTTTTCCATTTGTCTGTAAAGAATTCGCGTTAGCATTTTGCAGCTGTGACTTATTAAACTGATAGTTCGGTAATTTTCACATCTGCCAACACCTGCTTTCTTTGGGATTGGAATTATTATATTCTTCTTGAAGTCTGAGGGTATTTCGCCTGTCTCATACATCTTGCTCACCAGATGGTAGAGTTTTGTCAGGACTGGCTCTCCCAAGGCCATCAGTAGTTCTAATGGAATGTTGTCTACTCCCGGGGCCTTGTTTCGACTCAGGTCTTTCAGTGCTCCGTCAAACTCTTCACGCAGTATCATATCTCCCATTTCATCTTCATGTACATCCTCTTCCATTTCTATAATATTGTCCTCAAGTACATCGCCCTTTTATAGACCCTCTATATACTCCTACCACCTTTCTGTTTTCCCTTCTTTGCTTAGAACTGGGTTTCCATCTGAGCTCGTGATTTTCATGCAAGTGGTTCTCTTTTCTCCAGAGGTCTCTTTAATTTTCCTGTAGGCAGTATCTATCTTACACCTAGTGAGATAAGCCTCTACATCCTTACATTTATCCTCTAGCCATCCCTGCTTAGCCATTTTGCAGTTCCTGTTGATCTAATTTTTGAGACGTTTGTATTCCTTTTTGCCTGCTTCATTTACTGCATTTTTATATTTTCTCCTTTCATCAATTAAATTCAATATTTCTTGTTACCCAAGGATTTCTACTAGCCCTCGTCTTTTTACCTACTTGATCCTCTGCTGCCTTCACTACTTCATCCCTCAAAGCTACCCATTCTTCTTCTACTGTATTTCTTTCCCCCATTCCTGCCATTTGTTCCATTACGCTCTCCCTGAAACTCTGTACAACCTCTGGTTTAGTCAGTTTATCCAAATCCTGTCTCCTTAAATTCCCACCTTTTTGCAGTTTCTCCAGTTTTAATCTACAGTTCATAACCAATAGATTGTTGTCAGAGTTCACATCTGCCCCTAGAAATGTCTTACAATTTAAAACCTGGTTCCTAAATCTCTGTCTTACCATTATATAATCTATCTGATACCTTTTAGTATCTCCAGGGTTCTTCCATGTATACAACCTTCTTTCATGATTCTTAAACCAAGTGTTAGCTATGATTAAGTTGTGCTCTGTGCAAAATTCTACCAGGCGGCTTCCTCTTTCATTTCTTAGCCCCAATCCATATTCACCTACTACGTTTCCTTCCCTCCCTTTTCCTACTACCGAATTCCAGTCACCCATGACTATTAAATTTTCGTCTCCCTACACTATCTGAATAATTTCTTTTATTTCGTCATCTGCAGAGGTAGTTGGCATATAAACTTGTACTACTGTAGTAGGCGTGGGCTTTGTGTCTATCTTGGCCACAATAATGCGTTCACTATGCTGTTTGTAGTAGCTTACCCGCATTCCTATTTTTTTATTCATTATTAAACCTATTCCTGCATTACCCCTATTTGACTTTGTATTTATTACCCTGTATTCGCCTGACCAAAAGTCTTGTTCCTCCTGCCACCGAACTTCGCTAATTCCCACTATATCTAACTTTAACCTATCCATTTCCATTTTTAAATTTTCTAACCTACCTGCCCGATTAAGGGATCTGACATTCCACGCTCCGATCCGTAGAACGCCAGTTTCTTTCTCCTGATAACGACGTCCTCCTGAGTAGTCCCCGCCTGGAGATCTGAATGGGGGACTATTTTACCTCCGGAATATTTTACCCTCGGGAAAAATTACGGCTGTAGTTTCCCCTTGCTTTCAACCGTTCGCAGTACCAGCACAGCAAGACTGTTTTGGTTAGTGTTACAAGGCCAGATCAGTCAATCATCCAGACTGTTGCCGCTGCTATTACTGAAAAGGCTGCTGCCCCTCTTCAGGAACTACACGATTCTCTGGCCCCTCAACAGATACCCCTCCGTTGTGGTTGCACCTACAGTACGGCTATCTGTATCGCTGAGGCACGCAAGCCTCCCCACCAACGGCCGAGATCCATGGTTCATTGGAGGGACACCTGGATTAGGTTGCTTATTACTGGGCGAAGTGTTTGCTGGTGCTGTGATGGAGTAATCATTAAATTTGGGGGTAAATAATTTGAGTGTCACCATTTCTGTGAGAGCTATTTCTGGAGGCCTTATTTCATTTAAAGTTCTACTTTTATTTGTTGTTTGATAACGTACCACATAGTTTTTGCTCTGTTTACTCACTAACGTTTTGAGTGTTGTCCTCTAAGTTTTCCTTTTTTAATGTCAGTCTGGAGGATCTGACAATACTAGTGGTATTGGAGTTTCGACTACTGCTTGTTCTCTGAATTACTACAGCTCTCGCTTTTTGGAACAAGATTCTTTAATCCCAGGAAATAACTATACCTTGATTTGCTTCTGTTTTATTTTACCCGTATATGTTTTATTGGGAAACAATATTCAAAGTGCTGGAGGAAACAGTGTATCAAAGTTAAATTTACCACCTCCTCAGTATTATTTCTGTATTGTCTCTCTAAAAACTGTGATAAAGTCATTATTTTTTGATTCTATGATACAGGACTTTTATTCAATAATTTGTACCTATCCTATCTGTACTGGTCGTGTTCTAGCACCCTAAGACACTGGCTACGTCTGTGTGAGTTGTGGGGATGTGTTTTACACTGCAAGAGGACATGGCCAAAAGCTTTAATATTTTGGTAGTATTTTTCACTGTGCCTGACAGACTCGTCTATACGGCAAGTAGCAATCTATCCTTTCTACAATGTTCTTATTCCATCTGCACTTTGCATTGTTTGACTTCTACTAATCAGTTGATTTTATTGTTAGCATTTTATCATCGTGGTCAGATACTCTATTTAACTATTGGTTTTACAGCTAAATTACTTAAGACTGTTGTGTTTAGAAAGATTTTCAAAGGCTGTTACACTATGCCCTCCAGCCCTCATAAGGAATTTTGCTACGGAAAATAATCCAAAGCCAGACACCAACAACTTTATATGCCTGAGATCTGTACTATCTGACAGAAAATTAACATTAAAGTCTCGACAAAAAACAACTCTCCAGATAATCTGCATAACCTTAATTAAAACAGTTTTTAGCTGCTTTACGAACCTCGACATACTCTCTTGTGTATGCACTGAAGGTTCACACATTTCCTGCTCTACTGCCGTAGCAAAACATTTAGGTGCTGTTCAGCACAATATCCGTTAACTTTTAGTGTCTCGAACTGACATCAGTTTTTTTGCATACACAGCCATTCCGTCCTCCTTACTGAATTTTATGGTAGTATGGCATTAGCCCGCAACCACCAAGATAAATCTGTTAAATTTGAGAGATTTCCATTTGACGTTCTGATATGCACTGACATTCTCTCTCTCTTTTCATGTATAGGCTTTCTCATTGACTGACTGAAGCCACTATATGCATTTTCTGTAATATACACAGCTTTGTCCAAGCTGCAGTATTTGTTTCAATAGTAACTGTTTCATCTACGTCTACATACATACTCCGCAAGCCACCGTACGGTATGTGGCAGAGGGTACCCTGTAACACTACTTTCATTTCCCTTCCTGTTCCACTCGCAAATAGAGTGAGGGCCAAATGACCGACTGTAAGTCTCCGTACGAGCCATCATTTCTCGTACCTTATCTTCACGGTCCTTATCCACACTGTATGTTGGTGACAGTAGAATTGTTCGGCAGTCAGCTTCAAATGCCAGTTCTGTAAATTTTCTCAAAAAGAACGTTGCCTTCCATCCAGGGATTCCCATTTGAGGACCAGAAGCATCTCTGTAACACTTAATGTGTCGTTCGAACCTCCCGGTAATAAATCTAGCAGCCCGTCTCTGAAATGCTTCGACGTCTCCCTTCAATCTGACCTGGTACAGATCCCAAACACTCGTGCAGTACTCGAGATAGGCTGCAGCAGTGTCCTATATGTGTTACCCTTTACAGATGAACCACACATTCCTATAATTCACCCAATAAACCAAAGTTGACCACTCACATTCCCTACCACAGTTCTCACATGCTCATTCCACCTCATATCACTTTGCAGTGTTATGCCCAGATATTTAAATGACTCGACTGTGTCAAGCAGGACTCTAGTAATATTGTATCTGAACATTGCAGGTTTGATCTTCCAAATAATCCGCATTAATTCACATTTTTCCACATTTAGTTGCCATTCATCACACCAACTGGAAATTTTGTCCAAGTCATCTCGTATCTTCCTACAGTCATTCAATTTCGATACCTTACCGTACACCAGTTGTGATGAAACTGCAACTGTCACAAGCTATTACTGCTGACTGCATTATCAGCTAACAGAGAACTAGACGCATACTGAAAGTACAGATTCAGACAGTGCGCACGGAACAATATTTTTTGCCCCGTCATTCTCAGCCGACACACGATACTGGATGCAGACACGGTGGGGCACGAAGTCGGCACACCACTCTCCTGGCCGTCATCAGTTTTCGTGACCCGGGCCACTGCTTCTCAATCGAGTAGCTCTGCAGTCGGCCTCACGAGGGCCAGTGCACCCAGCTCGCTGACAGCACTCGGCAGAACCGGACGGTTACCCGTTAGAGTGCTAGCCAAACCCAGCAGTGCTTAACTTCTGTGATCTGACGGAAACCGATGTTACCATTGCATTAAGAGTGTTGGCACATAACTGTACCGCTGGCCTCTAAAATTGCAAACAACGAACAATGGAAAATTAAAAAAAAAAAAAAAAAAATTACTTATTGTGCGTACACAATTAAACTGGTAGGTGGTATGCGGGTATGCAAATTGTGAAATTAAATATACAGAGCTGTCACATTTGTTGAACTGAGCTGAGATGTTAGATATGTGTAGTCCTGTGCCAGAGTTAGATCACGGTGACTGGCAATAGGTGGTCTGCCAGTCTCTCAGCAACTTGTAACCATATGTTTGCAAGGGGTGAAGAGATCTGGAGTGTGTGCTGACCAGGCAACAAGGCAATACAGGCAACATGTGGGTCTCGCATTATTTTGTCAAAAGTTAACATTGTGCTACAAAAGTAAGGCACAGCCACTGATCTAAACACACAAGAAATGGAATGCCTGCTGTCCAAACTACCTGCTACGGCTAGGTAATTGTGTTGTGTAGCCTATGGTACCCCATACCATAATGCTAGGAGCTGTGGCCCTACCACAATGACTACAGGTCTGGCAACATTTGTTCTCCGTGAAACCTCAACACACTGATGAGTCCGTTACGGCTTTACACAAAACTGTCACTGATGGAAAATGACCTCTGTATTTCTCAGTTTTGGTATCTAAATTTATACCACGGCTTTTTTTTCTGTATTCATGTTGGGAACAAGCCGAGATTATGTTTGTGTACAGCCAAGCAGATGGAAACATTCGAGAGGCAGCACAGCTGTTCCAAAACAAGAACATCTACCTCTACATCTACATTTATACTCCGCAAGCCACCCAATGGTGTGTGGCGGAGGGCACTTTATGTGCCACTGTCATTACTTCCCTTTCCTGTTCCAGTCGCGAAGGTTCGCAGGAAGAACGACTGCCAGAAAGCCTCTGTGCGTGCTCAAATCTCTTTAATTTTACATTCGTGAGCTCCTCAGGAGGTATAAGTAGGGGAAGCAATATTTTCGATACCTCATCCAGAGATGCACCCTCTCGAAACCTGGACAGCAAGCTACACCGCGATGCAGAGCGCCTCTCTTGCAGAGTCTGCCACTCGAGTGTGCTAAACATCTCCGTAACGCTATCACGCTTACAGACAACAATATCGTGCAACATTGCCCTTTCTGGCCATTTGTGTGATCACGGGTCCTTTCAGACAGACGAACGTGCAGAGAGGCAGCGGACTGTGCTCACACCAGATCTGGAGGACTGGGTTCTACAAGATATTCAGATGAACCCTCGTACAAGCTCCAGGCGAGTGGCCTGCCATCGTGGTGTAAGCCAAAGAACAATTGTGTGTACCCTGCACGACAATCGCTACTGTCCCTATCACCTGCGCAATGAGTGCAAGGATTATTAGCTGTGGATTTCCCTCTACGAGAAAAATTTTGTCTACAGTTTTTTGCACCAGACCACCACAATGATGGGATTTCTGTCATCAGTTCTCTTTAGATGAAACTACCTTTACCATAACTGGCATCATCAGTCTGCATAACTGTCGTCTGTGGTCTACAGGTAATTCTCAGGGAATGGTTCAGGTGTCTCATCAGCATCAACGCGTGGCAGGGATTCTTGGCAACCACGTACCTGGACCGGTTACGATTCCACAACGCCTCGATGGAGAAACATATTTGGACTTTCTGTAAAACATTGTGCCTGGGCTGTTCAAGAATATGCCTTTGACGATACGTAAGGTTATGTGGTTCCCGCATTATAGTTTGCCTACACCTCAAAAACATCTTCCCCGGATGACGGTTAGGACGAGGTGGCCCTGTAGCGTGGCCTGGACTTAACCCCCTGGATTTATACCTCTTAGGGGCATCTGAAAAACATATACGTTGAACCAGATCCTGCTGTGCAGACCCTTCAACAGCACGTTCACGACACCTGTGACACTATTCGGAGAAAGGCTGGAACCTTTGAAAGAGTGTGGCAATCAGTGATGGACGTGTTCACTGCATCCCATGGAGACCACTGAATATCTATTGTGGCACAGATGCAATGCAGCTCCGTACTGTGTTCCAGGATGACCTATTGTCATTGCATGCACACTGCCCGTTTCCACACACTTGTTCATAGGATCTCTGTTCCTCCATTTCCAATCGTGAACACCTTCCTGCAGTTTGTCAGTGTTATTAACGTTCACCATCATACAGTAAATGTATCTTAATCCTTACTGTAAACATGGCTTACAATAAAATAAATTTCATTCAACCTAAAATTCAGACAAAACTAGAACGTAAAATAATTTCTGTTGGAATTTGGCCCCCTTGTCTAACGTTCCGGGTACAGCTCTGCGTTGAAGTGCAAAGAGTTTCAGCAAGCTGCCTGCCGATATGGCTAGAAATTGGGAACCTGTAAATAATAAAAGTATCTTTTTCAGCACCATAAATAATTTGCTTACGCAGACTGAAAACCCTTACTAGCGGCACAACATTCAATGTAATATACTTCCATACTTACAGAGTTAAGATAATGTTACTCTTTGACAACTGTAAGTGTACTCATGTAAAATAGTACAAATACAACAGCTTTTGTTAAAATTGCCCTTCACACTGGTCATATTGCATTCACTTACAACTTTTTTAGCATGAACAGTCTAGTAGGTTAAGGGCAGTTAACTGTGAAGGCCACTAATTCTCATGTTAATATACAGAGTGGTCAGGAAGTCCCTTTACAAGTGCAATTATTCCATTGTAACCCTAATAATGCTTACAGTTATTTGCCCAAGATGCACGAATGTGAACCACTGTTCATCTTTGCACAGCTTGATACACTTCTGTTCTACTTATCCTCTTTTAACAGCTGCAGAATTGCACGTTAGCAGGCCTAAATCCACTTTTGTGTAAAGCTGCAGTGTTTGCTTTTCAATTCCAAGTTATGCAGCACACTTTCTGGTCGACTTGCGGGATGATTGCATCACTGATGCACACTAACTTCTGCACTTTTCCCTTCAGGTTGATGGAAAACATTAGTGGGGGGCAAACAAAACACTTTCCAGGTGAAAAGCTTTCTTTTCTCACACAAAGTCTGAAGATTTTGTTGCTCTTTACAGAACCAGTCAAGTAAATTATCCATAACCTGAATCATATTTTTGTTGTTGTGCTTCTGTTCATAGACCCACCCATTTGTTACTAAGTGCTCCCCTAAAGCAAAGTTGCTGCTGCCTGCCATTGGCCTTTACCAAATATGGAAAGGCAAACAATGAAGTGGTAAATGCACAGACTTTATTATCCTCCCCTGGCAGTCGCACAGCAATGCATATAAAGGAGACTGTTCGCAAGTCAATGATTGCGATGACAGGTTCACATCTTAAGTACCTTATTATCTTATACCGTTACATGCATTTAGTTCGGGTGTAACGGGATTTTCGTCATCACCATATATATCTCAACTTGTTCTTCACAATTTGATGTACTGTGGGATGAGTAAGGGGTAGCTGTGGGGTATTAATTAGAATAGTAATGAATTTCACATGAATTTTCTGCTTTATTGCATCAGATGAAAAGTTTTTTCTTTTTCAAAGTCTATACAAAGAACAAAAACTTACAAAACTTATTTTATGAGGTAGTAGTCCATTCTTATGAACCATTGTATATATATTTTTGGCTTCCCAAATTGTATATTGTTAAAATTTTTAGAAGTAACTGCAAAAAGATGTTTCTCTTCTTAAACATTTATTATCTGAGAAAATCTATTGAGAAAGGACAATAAAATTGCTGAACACGAATAGACTGAGTTGTACACGAATTGTTGAAAAAACACATCCGAGTACCTTCCCACTGAGAAATATTTGCTCTCACAAAATATCTGTACACACATTCTGGCAAGAAAATTCTGTTTTATAAGGGCGCTCTTAACATGCCCTTCCACTTAAATAGATTAATGTTGTAATCATAAGAGTATACAAAGATGGACATTCCTCTAAAGCTACAAAATTCACATACCAACTTTCAAAACCGGACTTAAAATACGAATGCTGAGAAATTTTGTACTCCTCCTCTACACTTAACAGATATGATATTTCTGTGCCCATAAAACTGATAGAAAATGTCTTTTTCATTAAATCACTTTAGCTTTCCATCAGTTCAGTGCGGCAATCTGTTGTGCAAACAACAAAAAGGCTTACAACTAAATTAAATGCTACTTTGTGCTTAGTACCACCACACTTTTGCCAGTGCATTTATGTTTTACATCAATAGGTACATAGGGAGACAAGAAATTACATCAAAATGGGCACAACAATTGCTTCCCAACTTTTCCAGGGAGAAGATATTCACTAAAGCGCTCTGACTTTAAAATAGGTGCAACATTGTACAACAATTAAATCACTCTCCAAAATACAGGCACATGCTATAAATCTCAAAGTTATTCAAAATGCAGTCAGTTTTCACACTTGCCGAACATCCTCTCTTCCGGAGCAATCATGCTTATAAATAGACACAAAAAGGAAGTCCCAAAGAGGTTTAAATTCTAAATTTACAAAGCACACAAAAAATACTATTAACTATAATACCGGTCCATTTTATCTATGCAGTCAAGGCAACCATTTACAACTCTTAAAAACTAAACTCAGTAAAAAATAATGAATCACTTTTTCCATGTTCTACATCTTTAAAATATTCTGTACATCAAAAAAGCTTTTTCATTATGAGATCTATATAGTGAGTGCAAATATGGTTTTTTCCAATTACTGAATTCTTTCATTTTAAAAGTAACTGTGAAGGACATATCTGGAAAATTTGTAAATGCTCAACTCTGTTTCTCCATATGATATTACATTATTATACCAGCAGTCTCCATCAACCAGTTGCAAGTTAAAAGGAGACAACTCAGACACAGATCTACTCTGAAGTATTAAATGTCACCTATGTGGGTGATTGTAGGTATATAATAACCAAAAATTAAAACTAGGAAACAGAACAAACATGTCAAAAGAATAGAAGTCAATGAGAGCAGCCAGTCATCACTGTGAGTAATCAATAGGCTTGATAACATAAAACTATGCAATTCAGAGGTTCCACACAAGTTAGCATACTGCTGCAGAATGAAAATTTTGCTATGTGATTTTTTTTCCTGTAAAAATGTGGAAAACAAAACATATCTCCAGGAACTAATTATTTTATAAATATCACTAACTCTTGTCAACATTTTAAAAAAAGTCTTTGATTTAATTCCCGATTAATTATTTTTCATAAATAAAATGCACAAGATGGCTTCAGTACTTTCACTTCCACTTCTAACCAATTTTTAAATAATAATGCTTAAATTTTGTGTTAATAATGTTCATGTATGGCTTGGTTACTTGTTGTAAATAGATAATTTTTAAAATTACTTTCCAGATTGTCTTTCTATATTAAAAATACAGCAATAAACGAAATTCCTTTCAGTTGACTGCATAGTTTTGCTTATCACTTGGCTTTTCTCTTGTAAATTCATACAAATTTCTGTCTTCTAATCTTTGACTCCACTGGCCTCACAAATTGTGATGATACACATGGCATGGACTGTAGAGTGTTTCAGACTGGCTAGAATGAGCAACACCTATTGAGGATACATCACCAAACAATATTTGTCCAATATTAATACTGACAATTTTGTCAATCAGACTGTGTGAGAGGTCTCTACATTAAGTACACTACACATGTTACTTTCTGCCACATATAAAACAATCACACTTGTACAAAAGTAAATGTCAAATACTCTTGAGACAGGCTAATATTAAGACAGCCATTCAGGGTACATATTAAATTCTCTGACAACACAAAAATACAAAGTTAAGTACAGTTGCCACAGATACAGTACAGAACATAGTCAAAAGGTGAAATTTCTACAGCAAACTGAAGTGAGCAAATCTCCTTCACTTGCTTATCAAATCCGAGGCAGATATAAATGACAATTTGTAAAGTCTATAAAGATCAAGAAATATCTACACTGTGAGGCAAATGACTGACATTAAACCAAAGTCTGCAGTTGTGTCGTGTATGGGTAAGGAATAATGTGCACTTTCTTTGACTGATTAAGTGAAGGAAGGTTGTTTACCTTAATATTGTAAAACAATTAATGTGCGCCTCAGTATTCCAATTCAAAAAATTTAAAGAGACTACTCGTTGGCTATACATTCTATAAATGAAAGCATCACATACAACTGGAACAGTAATATTCCCTGCTCAGATGTTGCATTGCTGGTCAGTGTGACAAGAAATACACACCATGGAATGACAGGAATATGTCCAGGATTTCCAGTCTTTAATGGACAGTGCCCTAGAGAACTGGCTTAAAAGATATGATGAAGTGTTCACAGGACATCAATTACAGATGACATGTACTGTGCAAGTTGCGAATTAGAAAATTGTACACGTATTACTTTAGACAAAAATGTGCAACTTCCACGTCAGTCTCACATGGTGGTACTACTGTAATGTGACATTACTAATACTGTAATTCTACCACTTACACTAATGTAACAAATTCCCAAAATGGTGCAGCACACCAATAAAAAGAATAGCTTTTTGTGGACTGGCAGAGTTCTACATTTTTGAAGACCCAACAAGGTGAATGTTGACAATAAAAGACTAACTGAATAGTACTGTTCAGGCCCACGGTTTTACAGCCTAACTAAATTTATATTCACCATGCCTAAAATGACAGAAAAAAATGCCATCTGCCCAACTTACAGTATTGGCATTAACATTTCACTTTTTGATTTTTTATGTCTGTGACAACAAGTACTTATAAATTCTTGTTCCACACAGGTAAGAGTTATACAACATACAAGAAACTTAAAAACATCCAAATTTATGATTTTTTATCTTAAAATGCAGAAATGAAGTGTCATGGTTTATGTAATGGAATGTTCACACGACAATGACAAATGTTCACACATTAATCATTAATGTCAAAAGATCTGTATTACTACATTATAGTAGGTTTGATTTTTAACACGTTTGTACTTTTTTGCTATTAATAACTAAAAAAGTACACATCACAAGAGAACAACTCTACATTATACTTTGGACACTGGCATCTTAAAACACACACACACACACACACACACACACACACACACACACCTTGTTCTTGTAATAAACATGGCAAAAAGTTATGGAACAGTGGACTTTATATCCTTCGTTTACCTTACCATTAACTGTAGAGTAAAAGTAGCTTTTGGAAAGCAAATCACAACCTCCGTCACAGAAATTATGACAGTTAAATGCACATGGCCAAACTATAATAGTTTACTCCTAAATTATTTAGCATTAGTAAGATCCTACATGTTTTCTTATATTCTTGTTTCTTAAAAAATAACTTTTTGCATACACACTTTATATTTTTTTTCTTAATTTTCATAGTTTCTTTTTCACCCACAACCAGGCAAGTTTAAGTGCAAATAAGAGCATAGTTTTACAGAGTCATTTAAAAAGAGAAGCTGACAGAGTATAGTTTTATCAAATCAATCTTCGGCTGAGAGATTTCAGGATTTTTAAAAAAGGAGTCTGTAAAAATTCTCTAGGAACAGTAGTGCTTAATGTACCAAAATTGTGCTAGACGCTTAAGTTTTGCCAATTTTTATTGGCTGCACCGAGATGGCAAGTAACAAGACATGTTTGCTATTTAAAAAAAAAATTGTCAACTTAGCTGTCATAAAGAAGTATTCAATCCAACAAACAAAAAAGAATAGCTCAAATCTGTCCCAGATTAAAATTATAGTACGTGGTTATCAGACAGTAAGGGAGGACACAGTGCTTACCGCTCTTCTCACCTTCCAGAGACTGCCATTGACAAATTATTGTATAGTGATAGTACTACTAGAATGGAATGTTCTCGTGCAGAAAAACAGAATGACAACAGTAAACGAATGGGCGGAAACCAAGAATGACAACTTATTAAGAAGTACAAACAAGCATCACATTCCCTGTCAGTTTCCCAGCCATATTCTATACTAACAACACATGTAGACACATTCACAGAGGACAAACCACTGACCACAAGACAGGACACTTTCATTCCTCAATCCTCAGTGAGAGGTTCCGAGTATCCAAAGTGAGTGTGCGTATCGCATTTCACCTAGTGAAACAAATTACACATTTTTAACTGTTCTTTTTTTAAAAAACTACAAATTCAAGTATCTCTCGAGATACCGTGACTTAAGTTACCAAAATGTACTCTTAACCTAGAGACGTAACACCATCATTCGGCAACACCTAGTACGCGTGCTTCCATCTGATTTCACAAACTTTAACAGGTTTCCCTCAAAGCAACTGTAAAAATCCACGCACAAAAGGCATCGGCAGTAACACATTCTGCACCGGCTCAAAGAAGTCGATAACTCGAAGAGAATACGAAAAGTAAATAAAACTGGGAAATGGTAGATATTTTCTTGGACTTAGGCCTCAATAGGGAAACCACAAATAATGTGAATGGTGAGCTGACAGTTCTGAAGTAATAAGTCAGAAAGAGAAAGGCTTGCTAAATCAAACAGGGAGTGGGGGGGATTCTGAAATTACACTGAGAATGAAGTATGGAAAGTGGAACTAAACATAATTTTACCAACTTGTGACTTTAAAACTACTTGCTGTTACTAACCTCTGTCAACTGTATATTTCTAAAGAGACTATGCTCTCAATAAAAAACAGACCAAATCGAGTTAGGACAAGTGACCGGCAGTGTCCAGAAGCACGACGCACCGGCAGGTGACAGCGTCGCTGACCGGGACAGACCTAAGGGCTGTACTCTGGCAATTTGGCAAGGCGGGCCTCGTCTTGCTCACTGTCGTTCCGTGCAATGAACATTGTGTGTCCCATGCCACAGGAGACCTGCTTCACGTACACACCCTCCAGCGCCTTAACTTCCATCGGTGTCGTCGAAGATTTACGGAGCTCGCCGAGTCCCTGAAAATGAGAGAAAAGTACTGGAGTGATTCCAGACATAAAATAGTTAAATAATGTAACCACATTCCCCTGTCAACAGCACAAGGTGGGGAACTGGGTTTGAGCCCTATACTGGAGTAAAGTTTAGCTACATTTAAAACATTCATCAAGGTGAATAATTTGCCCTCAGCTGGTATCCTACATTATCAATTTGGTTGTATCTACTGATTTAACTACACTGAGAAAGCAGTTTCAGACAAATAATTAGGTGAACTGAACTTCAGAACTTTATTCCAAATCTTAAGAGTCAGGTACATAAACAAAACAAGTAACATATGCAGAAAAGAGGAACAGAAGGAACATTAAGGTAAAGCGCTACTAAGCTTGAAAAAAAAAAAAAAAAAACAAAAAAAAAACACAGAACTGCTTTCAATTAAGAAGCAAAAATATTATTAATTTTACTGAACCAAAACTTTATACAACCTTTGAAATGATTTTTAGAAATTCTTAAAAGTCAGGGTTTCCTTCTTCAACAATTGCCTCCATATGACTGAGCTAAATGAAATTTCATACAAAGCACTGGAAATGAGCATAAGCAAAGCTTTCAGCTTGCCAACCTGTACTGGATGCAACAGACTGAGCACACTGCATTTTGTGGGGCAGAACTGAACATCAAGTGCAAGCTGCCAACCTTTTAAACAGACGGCCATGCGACAGTGAACTGTTTTAAATGCCAACTGCCAAAAATAGCTACAGAAACTGACAGACCGATAAGATACCAGCGCTTTGCAGAAGATGGAAGAGTATATACCTTCCGAAATGTTGTGGATTCGCTGAGCATTGTTACGACACAAACTCAAGATTTTAATGTACTGAAATGGCCCAAAAACATACATCTGCACAGCACAATTCTAAATCGCCAAGAAGGACAAAAAGGTAGCTGACACCAGAAGAGGAGGGCTGCCACGGAATACAGAGTATTAGAAGTGTGATTTGGAACTAGCAAAGTTTCAGAATAGCAACAAAATGGCTTTCACATACGAAATCTAAAGAGATGACATCAGCCTCCTTGTGACATTGCCAAAATTCCTATTGATTGCAACAATTTATTTTAGTATACAGAAAGGGTAGCCATGTAACTAACAACACAAGGGTGTTTGCTTTAGCTTAATCCTCGCCACAAACTAATGATATACAGAAGTCGGAATGTGTTGCTGTTCTCTGTAAACACTGTAGCTGAGTTCCACAGCATGTTCTTGAGAGTACAATGTAATCTAAGCTTCTGGTCTTTCCTTCTCATCCCCTGACCTGCAGCTCTGGATGACTTTCCCGAAATCTAGCCCCTTTCCTAGGCCTCTCCAGTCCTTTTCTTTCACCCTGCTTCCCTCCCCTTCAACCCTTCTGCCTGAAGAAGGAGCCACTGGCTCCGAAAGCTTGTCAATCGCAAGTCTTTTATGTGTGTGTTCTGCAGCTGCTTGGTGAGTAGATTTTTTTATCTTTTTCAAAATATTGTTTTATTGAAATTAAATTTCCTTTGGCATATCTACTCTCAGCTATTATTCGATAATGTTCCGAGTTATACAATATTCTTGTCACACGATAAGGTAATGACAAAAATTACTACATACAAAGCAGCAATGGTGCACCCTAATGTCATAAAACAGACTAGATTACATCAGCATCCTGTTATGTACCAGACATATCTCATCAAAACTGACTACAGAAGTCGACATTTGCTTACATTTATCGAGTTAAAACTGTGCACGAACCGGACCCCGAGCTGCGATCTTACCTTTCACGAGTCTTGCACCAGGAATTGCACTATGTGCGCACACCAGATTTCTATCGAGATACACGACGGCTCACCCACAGGACTCAGCAAAGACAGCGGCTTCGTTACAGCTTCAAACCGGTACTGACACAATTGGGCAAAAGCAGCCTTTGGATAGTGTACTAAGAGTCCCTCACTCACATTCAGCTGCACGTCGATAGCGAATGGCACATTTCTGGGTTTGACTCGTAGCCTGTTACACAATATTATCCTGCCACACACACTGAAAATTTAATTCGCCAACAGATGTTCGTCAAATGCTCCGGCACAATAACACTCACCAATTCGCCGTAAGTAGGTGACGGGCCCCACGCGATGACACTCTCGTCGGCCGCCATGACGATCGACGTAACTGAGCAGCCGACACTTCTCACTGTCCAACCGGTGAGATCTTGGACGGGCTTCGGGTACATATTAGCCTCACCGGTACGCTTTGTTTGCCCAAATAAGTACACACACCCTGCAACACAAAGAAAACAGAATTAATCCAATGTGCAAAAAAATCCAGTAGTGACAACTCTGTAAATGCTAACTGCTGCACAGAGAAATTTATGCCGAGAAGTGTAACAAGCTCGTCTAAGAAAAGTCAGGATCTCGGCATTTGTCCCTCTGCGATGTCCTCTCAGTCACAGGTTGTTCGTGGATTCAAAATTTAAGCCTCGAGCACAGTAGGTTTGGTGCATTCAGTCTGTCACTGCTCTCAATATTATTGGCAACCACGGAGAGTTTCTTTGATTTGAAAATAGATGTATGACTTACACGTGTAGATTAAATTCAGTAGTACTTATTCTTTCTTATTTTTCAGTCTCAATGCAAACCCACGAATTCTTTAAGAGTGTTATTAAATGAGAGGTGAATAAAATATTAACCAATATACTGCAATGGTGGCCATCTTCATATTTCCTTGTTATAAAAGTTTTTGTCACAGGCCACATGCAGCTTCATACAAGGGCGTGCTGAAAAGTAATGCCTCCGAATTTTTTTATGTGAAAAATCTAAAAGCTTTTTAAATAAAAGAAACGTTATTAACATTCTACATCTTTATTCTTCCCGTCTACATGTTTGTTTCACAATGCAGTCACCCTGGCAGTGAACATATTTCTCCCAACAAGATGCCAGTTTGGTTGAGGAAGGCAAGAAATTGCTGATGCCATATTGTGCCCTGCACATTGTATAGACACAGAGGAGGCAGAACACACTTGATATTGAGGATCTGTAAAATAATTAGTGATGACACATGGCCAGAATGTACATCATCACAGAGAAGAAAGGCCCCACAGTTATGTGCTCACTAAGTTCTTGTAGCATTCACTTATAATCAACTCACACCCTCTAATGGCAATGGAACATAGTCCAAACATTAAAATCAGCCAGATAAATGTGGTGCGCAGTGTTGTGGCGATACAAAATCTTGGGAAGGTGTTGGGGGAGATAGACCTGCACATAATATGTATATAGGAGCCATATTCCACAAATGGGGTTGCCCTCATGCCAGTTATATGAAAGATCACAATACAAGGTTATCTCCAATGGCTGCTGTTGTGGTGCTGGATAAAAATACAACAGTGGCAAAGTACATCAACAGTTCGACGAACAAAAATAATAACTGCCTTCGGAAAACTTTACATAACTAACCAAAATTTTCATCACAGTCCAGAAATACAAACACACAAAGGAAAGTTATAAGCAGCAGCACTGATCCTGGGTCGACACGACAAGACACCTTTACGTTATGGATGCAAATGAGGCATAGGAGAGTAATAAATGAAATAATATACTGTCTTCTGGAGGCTACGCAAGAGCTTGCCTCGTGTCATGTCTCAAACCCTCTACTTCAAATATAGATATCCTACTTGCAAACTCTAAGGTCAGTGGTCACATTCCAAACTGGAGGTTCTGCAAAGGACTTACAAGTGACAGTAATCTTGTTTGTTTCACAACTGAACCTGCAAGATAATGACTTAGTGCTAACATCCATCTAGAGTGACTACACAATCTCTGCAAAGCCAACAGGGAATTTTTAACGACAGAATTCAAGGAACAACGATTGCAAGAAAGCAGATTTGATGTTGAAGCCAAAGTCAACTAATTGGTGCAAGTATTCTAGATAGCTCAATACCAGGCAATCACAGCATTTGTTAGGAAGTCAAAAGGTTTAGAACTTTCTTGTAGTCCCACCCTACAGTCCCTAAGATGCAGAGTACAAGAGGCAAGAAGATACTAATTTTCTATTGAAGAAACAATATAAAGAACAATTACTATGAGAATAGAAAAATGGGAGGCATATGTGAAGAACCAAATGGTAGTTGGGGTTTCCATACAAACAAGCAACAAACAATGTTTGATATCCACTGTATAATGCACCTCGACTCGATCTGATGACATGACGATGACTGGGAAACATCAGTGCAGTACCTACGCAGAATTCTGTTGCTGTGTAAGACACAGAGCACCATCAGTATACTTGCTCTGAACTACTAGAGCAGCATGTAAATAAGACTGTTGCGATTTCGTTTGCCCAGGAAGAAGTAAGGGTGGCAATAATAAAGTTAACAGCAACAGAGCCTGATAGAATTATGGCAGAACGGTAGCATAAGCTAGTGGACCAAATTGTAGCATATATAATAGTGTTGTTAAACTAATATCTTTGCAGTGACAGGTGCACAGAATCTAGGTGGCGGCGGCAGGGGGGACACACGAGCCCACTGCAGTACGGTTTCAGGAAAGGAAAATCCACCGAGGAAACATTAAATCACGCATTGCTTATTAAACGTATAAGTACTTGTTGTTGTTGTTGTGGTCTTCAGTCCTGAGACTGGTTTGATGCAGCTCTCCATGCTACTCTATCCTGTGCAAGCTTCTTCATCTCCCAGTACCTACTGCAACCTACATCCTTCTGAATCTGCTTAGTGTATTGATCTCTTGGTCTCCCTCTACGATTTTTACCCTCCATGCTGCCCTCCAATGCTAAATTTGTGATCCCTTGATGCCTCAAAACATGTCCTACCAACCGATCCCTTCTTCTAGTCAAGTTGTGCCACAAACTTCTCTTCTCCCCAATCCTATTCAATACCTCCTCATTAGTTACGTGATCTATCCACCTTATCCTCAGCATTCTTCTGTAGCACCACATTTCAAAAGCTTCTATTCTCTTCTTGTCCAAACTGGTTATCGTCCATGTTTCACTTCCATACATGGTTACACTCCATACAAATACTTTCAGAAACGACTTCCTGACACTTAAATCTATACTCGATGTTAACAAATTTCTCTTCTTCAGAAACGATTTCCTTGCCATTGCCAGTCTACATTTTATATCCTCTCTACTTCGACCATCATCAGTTATTTTGCTCCCTAAATAGCGAAACTCCTTTACTACTTTAAGTGTCTCATTTCCTAATCTAATCCCCTCAGCATCACCCGATTTAATTTGACTACATTCCGTTATCCTCGTTTTGCTTTTGTTGATGTTCATCTTACATCCTCCTTTCAAGACACTGTCCATTCCGTTCAACTGCTCTTCCAAGTCCTTTGCTGTCTCTGACAGAATTACAATGTCATCGGCGAACCTCAAAGTTTTTACTTCTTCTCCATGAATTTTAATACCTACACCGAATTTTTCTTTTGTTTCCTTTACTGCTTGCTCAATATACAGATTGAATAACATCGGGGAGAGACTACAACCCTGTCTCACTCCTTTCCCAACCACTGCTTCCCTTTCATGCCCCTCAACTCTTATAACTGCCATCTGGTTTCTGTACAAATTGTAAATAGCCTTTCGCTCCCTGTATTTTACCCCTGCCACCTTCAGAATTTGAAAGAGAGTATTCCAGTTAACGTTGTCAAAAGCTTTCTCTAAGTCTACAAATGCTAGAAACGTAGGTTTGCCTTTTCTTAATCTTTCTTCTAAGATAAGTCGTAAGGTTAGTATTGCCTCACGTGTTCCAACATTTCTACGGAATCCAAACTGATCTTCCCCGAGGTCCGCTTCTACCAGTTTTTCCATTCGTCTGTAAAGAATTTGTGTTAGTATTTTGCAGCTGTGACTTATTAAACTGATAGTTCGGTAATTTTCACATCTGTCAACACCTGCTTTCTTTGGGATTGGAATTATTATATTCTTCTTGAAGTCTGTGGGTATTTTGCCTGTCTCATACATCTTGCTCACCAGATGGTAGAGTTTTGTCAGGACTGGCTCTCCCAAGGCCATCAGTAGTTCTAATGGAATGTTGTCTACTCCCGGGGTCTTGTTTCGACTCAGGTCTTTCAGTGCTCTGTCAAACTCTTCACGCAGTATCTTACCTCCCATTTCATCTTCATCTACATCCTCTTCCATTTCCATAATATTGTCCTCAAGTACATCGCCCTTGTATAAACCCTCTATATACTCCTTCCACCTTTCTGCCTTCCCTTCTTTGCTTAGAACTGGGTTGCCATCTGAGCTCTTGATATTCATACAAGTGGTTCTCTTCTCTCCAAAGGTCTCTTTAATTTTCCTGTAGGCAGTATCTATCTTACCCCTAGTGAGACAAGGATCTACATCCTTACATTTGTCCTCTAGCCATCCCTGCTTAGCCATTTTGCAGTTCCTGTTGATCTAATTTTTGAGATGTTTGTATTCCTTTTTGCCTGCTTCATTTACTGCATTTTTATATTTTCTCCTTTCATCAATTAAATTCAATATTTCTTCTATTACCCAAGGATTTCTATTAGCCCTCGTCTTTTTACCTACTTGATCGTCTGCTGCCTTCACTACTTCATCCCTCAGAGCTACCCATTCTTCTTCTACCGTATTTCTTTCCCCCATTCTTGTCAATTGTTCCCTTATGTTCTCCCTGAAACTCTCTACAACCTCTGGTTCTTTCAGTTTATCCAGGTCCCATCTCCTTAAATTCCCACCTTTTCGCAGTTTCTTCAGTTTCAATCTGCAGTTCATAACCAATATATTGTGGTCAGAATCCACATCTGCCCCTGGAAATGTCTTACAATTTAAAACCTGGTTCCTAAATCTCTGTCTTACCATTATATAATCTATCTGATACCTTTTATTATCTCCAGGATTCTTCCAGGTATACAACCTTCTTTTATGATTCTTGAACCAAGTGTTAGCTATGATTAAGTTATGCTCTGTGCAAAATTCTACAAGGCGGCTTCCTCTTTCATTTCTTCCCCCCAATCCATATTCACCTACTATGTTTCCTTCTCTCCCTTTTCCTACTGACAAATTCCAGTCACCCATGACTATTAAATTTTCGTCTCCCTTCACTACCTGAATAATTTCTTTTATCTCGTCATACATTTCATCAATTTCTTCTTCACCTGCAGAGCTAGTTGGCATATAAACTTTTACTACTGTAGTAGGCATGGGCTTTGTGTCTATTTTGGCCACAATAATGCGTTCACTATGCTGTTTGTAGTAGCTAACCCGCACTCCTATTTTTTTATTCATTATTAAACCTACTCCTGCTTATACTATATAAAATTTACCTATTCCCTTTATTTTTTAAATAGCTAACCGGAGGTCCATTTATTGAATAACCTGAAGGATCTGATTTCATATAAGTAGTTACATACACATTCAGAAACACAATACTGTTATTGTCATCGTGTGATATCAGCTTAGTACAGCGTCGTGCTGCTCTTCCACTGCATTCAACGAATCTGTACACAAACCACACATGAACGAACTCTTCATCAGTAAATGAGTCCATACTGTTTTGTATTGCAATTAGCTTATAACCGACACTGCGCGGAAAACAAACCCGAGATGGAACTGAGAAATGCTGAATACAAGCTTGAGTGTGAAGAGTAAAGTGGGTGTTAACAGTTGTCAACACTAGGTACAGTGAACGAACTGAACAAGTTTGTTTTCGAACAAGACACACAGCACATACTGTTAACATTTGTGCTGTGGGCAAAATATCTCTAGTGCAATACAAAGATAAATAGGGATAATTATTATGACTACGCAAATGAAAAGTTACAAAATGTTGTAACAATCAAACCAGTTGAAATATGCCTACATCACTTTGGGATAATGTAGTTAGACATCTAGGGATGCGAAACGGTTGTGTGTGTACGTGGGCACATGCAGCAGAGAAGCACGAAGTTGTGCTCCCTGTCCATTTGAGGTGGCAGTGAGTATGAAGATATTATGATACTCACACTGTAAAATTCAATGACTGAGGAGCATCAAGATGATGTCGGATTTCTGCCTGCACGAGTGAAATGGGTCAATATTCGTCACCAGATGACGGCCGTATACGGGGAGACTGTGTATTCGACAAGTCAATAAGAAACTGGAGTAACTGTTTTTGTGAAGGCCGGGAGTGTGACTGATGACCTGAGACCGTGCCTGGCAAAGACATAAATTGCGGCTAATCTCAATGAAGATGTTAACGACCTGGTGAGAAGGGATTGGCATGTTACAGTGTGAAATTTGGAAGTGACGGTGGGGGCCAGTGTCGGAACAGTACGGACATTCGTGCACAACATGTCGGTTTATAGGAAGGTTTTCACTCCTTATGAGCCTAGCACTGCAACACCTGTTCCAATATTGTGAAGACCCCATTTTTTCCTGGAGCAGACCATCACCAATGACGAGAGCATTGCTATCACTTAGAGCCAGACACAACTGGGGAGAGATGTACCAGAAGTATGTGTCATTACCTCCCCCTAAAAATGCAAAGTTGTGCACTCAGCAGACAAGGCAATGCTCACCATCTTTTTCGACGTACAAAGTCCGATACCCAAAATTCCTCGAGCACGGAAAAACAGTTAACAGTGACATTTACTTTAAGACACTGTAATTTACGCAAGCCCATCGAGAGCAAATGGTGTGGGCTGCTCGCAGAGGGAGTCCTTCTGCTCCACGGTAACCGGCATCCACGTTTCTCCGAGGTCAGACTGTGTGCGACGGCTCAGCTCGAGCGGGAGCAACTCGAGCTCCGTCTACGAGCCCGGACATGTCACCCTGTGACTTCCATGTGTTTGGTCTGCTAAAAGAATCATCTCAAATGGAAGTGCGAACTCAGATAGCGAACTGAAGGACAAAGCGGAGGAATGGTTTCCGCCACAGGCTTTCTGGGAACAGGAAACCCATCGGCTCATGAAACAGTGGGGTAGTTGCGCTCACGGCTCTGGTGATTACTTCCGAATAAAGACTTCAATTATACCCACAGTGTTGTTCCGTACTTTTTCTTTTGAACACCCATCATATTTTGTAATGGGCCACTGAGAAAGAAATATATCAAAATATTCTGGAAGTAGCCCTGAACAACCTTTGAAATTTTGTTGGTTGAGTACACTTTCCCCATGCATACACTATAACAGTGAGAAAAAATGTGTGGAATAAGTTAGCAGTTTTGTCAACAGGTCAATACAGTAAGAGTTATTTTTTAAGTTCAAATGGAGCAATACGAGCACATTTTACAATGATGTTGATACCAATTTAGCTTCTTACCTAGATGAAAACAAACGAGCTTCAGTTAGTGTACGATTTCACATAGCCATCCACCACTCTATGTCTCTTCCTTCGTATTACTTAACTCCTGTACTTTTAACAACTGATGCCTTCCAGTTTTTTTTTTTTATTAAATAAGAAATAAAAAAATAATTGATTCTAAGAACATTTCTCACTGTAGTTTCTATATCACTATATATTATAAAGTTAAGTCCGCTGCTGCATTTTTTTTTAGGAACTAGAGTGGAATTTCGATACAGTGTTCACTAACAGATACACTGATTAACAAAGAAGATTGCTTGATATAATTGATTACCTCTATGCCAATCACCTGGCCGTATATGCTTAGTGTTACCCCTGTGAAGCCGTGGCAGGTTCCTAGTAATTTTTGTGTGAATTGATTGGACTATGAGGAACTACCGCCTATTGCTTTGTTTCACTGTCTGTACGGAAAAGGCTTCATCGTGACCCTATTCACCAATGCAAAGTCCCAAATGACTGGGAAAAAGTGTGACTGACTCCTGTACACAAGGAGGATAAAATAATGGAACAGCAAAATTACAGACAAATATCTTTAACATTGGTTTGATGCAGAATTGTTGAGCACATTCGAAATTTGAATACAACGAATTACCTTGGGCCGAAAATCTGATATCCATAAAGCAGCAGGGATTTAGAAAGCATCATTGTTTGAAACTCAGCTTGCCCTTTTTCACACACAACATCCTGCAAACTGTGGATGAAGGGAAACGTGCAGATTACATATTCCTAGATTTCTGGAAAGCATTTAACACAGTGCTCCACTGCAGACTATACATGAAGGTATGGGTACAACAAATAGGTTCTCAGATACACAAGTGTCTGAAAGACTTCTTAAATAATAAACCTAGAATAGAGTCCTCAGTGGCAAGTGTTCATCTGAGGCAAGACTTTAATTAGAAGTTTCCCAGGGAAGTGTTATAGGACAGTTCTTGTTCTCTAAATACACAAATGATTTGATAAAGTGGGCAAGCAGCAATCTTTGAATGTTTGTTGACGACACTGTAATGCACGGGGAACGTATCATCAGCGAACAGGATACAGGACATCTTACACAGAATATCTATTTGGCTTGATGGCAGCTTACTCTCAATGTAGAAAAAGGTAAATTAATGCAGACGAGTTGAAGAAACAATCCTGTAACATTCAAATGCAGTGTTAGTAGTGCTGCTTGATACAGCAATGCCAATTAGATGTCTATGCGTAACACTGTAAAGCAACAGTAAATAGAACAAATATGTAAGATGGATACTAGGAACGCAAATGGATAACTTCAGTTTACCGAGAGAATTTTGGGGATGTATGTAGTTGATGAACTGTAGGTATTTCGATATGGTTTTCGCTAATAGACTCATTCACAAGAGGGTTTGTGTATACAGTTTTTACTGCTAGGCCAGCATGTCATGCAGTCATAGGTGCTAAGTGCTATCAGTGCAAATCCATGCTGGGTCGCTTGTGTTGAATATTTTGTGATTTAACTTGTCAGATACATCTCGTTTCCTGGACATAAAAGTTTCTTTTGTTAGCCTTCTCTCATCATTCTCTGAACACTGTCCGAATAAAATCTTTTATTGTTTGGTACTCTACACACACACACACACACACACACACACACACACCATCTGCCTAATTTTCTCATTTTTTGCATTTCTGTTTTACTTCTTACTTTAAGTATCACTTGACTGTAAGTGCTCTTTCATTTTGTGGTTCTGCCATCCATACCGATTATTGAAATTCTTTTTCTCTAATATTTGTTAGTAAAAATGTAGGTTTTTTTGACACTAGTAAGAAATCATCCACAAGCATATGATAGTTTGCTTCTGTTCACAACCTCCCCCTGCCCGCCACACATACACTATTATTATAGAGATTGTTATTTGCAAAACAGGAAACTCAGGAACCACAAAAAGCAGCAGTACAACCTTCCACATCGAGGCAGCTGCCCAAAAGCAACCAAGGAATCAACATAAATCACTGGTTGGGCGAGACACGCACATTTGCAAAAGTGGAGCGACAAGAAAACATCGCCAAGAACGGAAAGAGGAACAGAAATTGTTTCTCTCCTCATCCTTACAGCAACGTGAAAAACAGGTAACAATTTCTGTGTCACTCTCTCAAACACTAACACAGAAGTAGCTGCTAAAATTATGACAACATGTTAGCTGTTCCCATTTTGTCAGGTTCCTATTTCCTATTTTTTTTTCCACTACTTGTACATAAAGTTTCTCCTGGCATTGTATTAACTCCAAATTTATGGAAATATCTCACTAATGTGTTCTACAAAGTGTGTAAATAAAGTAATGAGGGAGAATTTTTTTCACCTGTTTTAATCCAATATCATTACAACTAAACACTGTCCGCATCACAGTACTTGCCTCTAGAAGCCACACAGCACTGTACACTGCTCTCCCGTGCCTCACAGCAGTGCTGGAACTCCGATACTGAAATGACAGTCATCTGGTCAGTTGTAGCCACTTAAATGTTGTCCAGAGCCCCAAAGTAACATTGCTCGAGTTGTGTTTTCAATCTTGTCACCGGTAACGGCACACTCCAGATACTGGGGTCATTTTCAGTCGATTCCAAAAAGTCAACACACCTACCACTTCTTACATCTTTTGAGTCCTGCGCGAGATTTCTCGGAACTACATTCACCTGGTGAACAGCAATAGTATAGAGTCCATAGTGAGGAATATACATGCCTGGGTGCACAACCCTTTTGTTTTAATCCTCAGCAAAGGGCTCTCTTTTCCTCTCCTCCAACTACTTTTAGTCCACAATTGTTTGACGTTTGTTTCTTCTTGAGAGGAGATAAGACAATCTACAAACAGTATGAAACAGGACAGACTGTTACTCATCACATGGAAGTGATGTTGAATGGCACATCTAAAAGTGGACTGTTAAGACCTTTTTAGCTATTGAACAAAGTCCTTAATTTGACTGACCCCTTTTCTGCACGAGTATATTTCTATTACTGATAGTAAAACAGGTACATCATCTAAAGGTCCAGAATGAGATTTTCACTCTGCAGCGGAGTGTGCGCCGATATGAAACTTCCTGACAGATTAAAACTGTGTGCCTACTACCAAGACTCGAACTCGGGGCCTTTGCTTTTCGCGGGCAAGTGCTCTACCGACTGAGCTAAACAAGCACGACTCACGACCCATCCTAACACCTCGAGTCTCGGTCCGGCACACAGTTTTAATCTGCCAGGAAGTTTCATCATCTAAAGGTGTTCCTGAAACTTCTCTGTGAGTGACCTTCACACCTGTTCAAAGGTGATACGCTCAGTCTACATAAACACTACCTGGAAATGATAGAGGTACATGTTTTATTTGCGGCAGTTTCATTCAAGTTTTAACTTCACATCATTGTGTGAAATTCATTCTGCTAACCGTATCCTGTCACAGAGCCTAACCTGTCACAAGGTGGTGCAAGCAAAATTTGTGAAAGTCAATGTTGCACTGAGTTAAGGACAGGCACTGACGTTCAAATATATTGAAATGCTATCATAATAGATGCGGCCACTCTTGCGCAAACAGTCCAAAGCTGGTGAGACATACAATTCAAGAATCTGACATACAAACACTATCTTGTACCAATCGGCAGGATCTTCCACATGTATTAAGTCATTTTGCAGCAACAAAGATGTATGTGACCAAGTTCAGGAGTACTCTTACCAGCAGCTTCAAGTTCTCCACAAAATGGGGACTCAGTATCTCATCTTCTGCCAAAATAATATCTGGAAAATTGCATACGTTACTATTGAAAATAAGTACAGTATAACCCCACTTTTATGTTTCCAGAATTCAAATGTCCTATGTTCACAATGTTAATTCACACCCGATTTTGCATTGACATATTTATAATTTTCTTGCAATTTATGCTTTATGACAAAATTTTTGTGGAAAAAAATATGATGTAATTGGGTAAAAATTATGCTGGCCTTCAAGAAGTGTTAAACATTACGCGGTTAAGTTTCTCGATTCCACGGTGCTCTACTCAGCAAATCTGAATTGGTAAAAGACGAAACAATTTGTACTTTTATCTTCTGCTGGTGCCAAGCTCCACTCGTGATAGTGGCTGGTGGGAGTAACTAGGTTCCTCCTAATATAAAGGTATCACGACCAATCACAACCGTTTACAAACCGTCCCTACTGTACACGTGCAGCTTCGCGATTGTTGTGGTCGTCATAAGACCCTCGCATAAGCTCAAATGCAATATACGCACATATCACACGTCGGTTACGTGGACACTTGCAGCCCTATGGTGAATTTAAAATTAGTTGCAACTTTTGACGTTTGGCTGACTGGAGGGGGACACGATTCTGTTGCCCAGGTAATATCAATGGTGAGCTAGCTTTCCCACCGTGCCACCAGCGGTTCAGCTGGTAAAGCGCCCATGTTGCCACTCCCCAAATAAACAATACCGTGTGGTGTCACACATTAGATGCATCAATTTTCGTCAGCTCTCACTATTAAGTTGTATTTTGTGGAACTGAAGTGTTATGTAGTCATCAAGTATTGTTAACAAGTGTTTTGTGTTTGCATCACATCAACAAGAACAGTGCAGTACATCTAAATATGAGATTTGAAATAAAAGTGCTGGATAGGCAATGTTATGTTGCATAGCCTTCCTTGGAATTCAACAATACTAATGGCCAAAACGCCATACCACTCTGATGTGATGCATATAAATCTCCAACAAAGCAGTGAACAAAAGTGGATATTTTGCCCTGGGTACAAAGAAACATTACACAAGGTAACATTGCACGTAGCATGTATAAGGCTAAGTCAACGGAACTCGTATTGCTGTATAAGCCAAAACTTCACTCTATCAGGCTGACAAATAGGCTAATTATAAAGTGCATAGTTTAATCGGGCTTCCTCTGTCTCGCGCTCATTTTAATCTGAGAAAGTATATGGGCCTAGGTGGAACGTAATGTGGCAAAAGGCAACAACAGGTTTACACTCACTGAGGCTGAAATGCTGACAAAAGAAGCCACTGCAAATGTTACAGAACAGGAATGGTCTCGAGTTGTCAGCCATATCAACAAGGTCATTGAGGAGACACTGATTAATGAAGAACTCTGATGAGTTTTCAGGAATATGTAACTTCTTTTGTTGCCATGTTGAAATCTGCTTCTTATGTCAAAACACAGCAGTTTAGAAACATTCATTTCATCTTACTAACATTCTAGTGCAGTTGAAATTGCAACAGAATCCTGAAGTAGTGTATTATTAAACTTACAACTGAGTGCAAGTAAGGTCGATAGTTTATGAAACAGCAGTCTCAGTATAAAAATAAATGAGTAACATCTTCACTTATATTGTTGCAAAAACCACAGCAATTCTCGTTTCATCAGCTATTGACGGCTCACAATAATTACATTATTTTATTGAGAAATATGCAGTTGCCTGAATACCCCAATAGGTATGGAAGTTTTGCATATTAATCATATGGTAAAACACGCTTGTCTTTGCATGCTATCATTTGCCAAAATCTTGTTTCAATATCTCAAACCATTTACGAGATATGAGGAGTTTATGAATATTTCATACTAGTTTTTTCACTGATGCAAAAGTTTGTGACGGAGCGCTTTCACGCATTCTGTTTTCTCCAGATTTGAAACGGACAGCGATATCCTTCCAAGTTTGAAGAATAATTCGATGTATTACCTACATTTAACACACAGCAACAAACAACCTAACATACACCAATCACAAATTCACAGCAACACCTCTTTTTCAGAGCAAACTAAGAATTTCTTGCAGTAGTTTATATACTACTGAAATATCACAATAAGTACGACCATTAGTGAAAAGATAGGCGATTCATCATAAAGCTGTTTAATTATACCATAAGCTGTTCTCGCATTCAAGCAAGCCTGCCAGGTTCTGCGTCGAGTAGGTCACCTGCCGACATACCCAGCACATGTCGAACTGTCAAAAGTCTCAACTTATTTTAAATGCACTGTAGTTGACACGTCTGTCTTCTTTGCATTGCTCGAATGTTTTTTGTTCAAACAGTACCATTTCGTATTTTTACACAGTTATCGAGAAACATTTTGAGAATTTATTCTTATTATTGAGTGCAAATTGTTACGTAAGCATTTTTTGTGATGTTTCACAAACAAACTTTGTGAATGATAGTTTGTATGTGTGTGGTTTCCTGCCTAATGGAGGAGGCACGGTATTTAATTACTTCAAAAAGATGAGTACAGTGTAGGACAGGAACAACACCAACAGAAACACCACACAATATACTTACATAAATATTTGTGTATAACAATTAGAATAAATTTCAAAATGATGGAGCACAGCAACCAGTTGTCCTTTCCTTTCAGATACTATTAAGCAAATTTAGATTTTGGTTACTGCCTAGCCATTATCAATGCACTGTTTAATAGCATCAATGCATGCTACAGTATGTCAGTCTTCTATTGTTTGGGCTTCTGTTGCATTTCATTTGAGTCTTGAACAAACTGTGACAGAAGCGCAAGCAACAAGGGAGTGATGTACTAGGACATGCATTGACACTATGAAGTAGTGCATTGATAGTGGCTAGGCACTAGCCCAAAACTAGGTTTGCTTAAAAAAACCTGAAAGGAAAGGACGACTGATTGCTGTGCTCCATCATCTGGTGAAAGTAATATCACAGTTGCTGAGTGCATCCACATTCCTAAAGGAAGGTAGCTCGATGAAAATAAATTCTAGAAACATGTTGTGCTAAGCGTGAAAAAATACATAACTGGTGGAGTGATTCATTATTCAAATAACGGTTAACTCTTGCAGGCTTTCCAAAAACATCAAGTATGATACAGTATGTGAAACTGAGCCACACATTTCTACTTTCCATACAGTTACCAGTTCCGGTTACATCAGCAGCTAAACACATTACAAAATTTACGCAACCTTTTTATAGATGATAAAAAAAAAAATCCCTGACGAATATTTTGATGCCTATTGTGTATTTAATCACAAATTACGACCAAAAATGAAAGGTCCTATACATGCCTTTCAACGCTCAGATGTCATGTAATGTTGCTAACAGGATGCAACACCATCAGTATGACTTGAGAGGAAAGAAAGGAAGCGAGGAACTTACTTACGTGTCATTGACAACTTAGCAACTGAATAAGCAGTAGCTAAATGAAGCGTCATGACTTATAACTAAAGATAAGAATACTTATTCCAGGATTGGAGAGCTATGAAGCAAAGTAAGTCAAGAAGATTAACAAGATATTCTAAATGCCCACAGCACTTTTAATTTAAAGTACTGGCTTTAGTACAGGTACAACAGTACAACATCCACTAGCAATCTGTAATCTACCTTGTGTGTTTGCCTGTTCAACTTCTTTCACTGGCATTCTCCCCACTTCCTCTCTTCTCCCTCTCTAATTATCTTCACAACTCATTGTTCTTTGCTGCACCTTTTTGCTTTACTGTCTACTAACAAATAATTACCACAAAACAATACTTCAGTCCCAAGAAAACAATATGCAATTTTTGTCCTTTTAACAATTATGTTTACCAACTATGACTGCAGACTGGTTGCAATCAACATTACCATCTATATTCTCAACAATATGACGTAAAAGAGGTTTTCAGTATTGATGAAACTGGTTTATTTTAATGCTGGCATACTCAATAAAAATTTTATTCTTTCAAGGAAAATCTGTTTCAAGGGGGAAAATTCTAAGGAAACTGTTACAGTACTGGCAAAATGTGACCCAAGATGTACCCAGAAAACTACCTTCTTTTACACTGGGTTGGTTTGCTGGTTAAAATCAAGCTATTTTAAAATTTTAAGAAAATTACCAGTCAAATACAGGGTGAACGGAAAAGTGCGGATGGTGGGCGCTATCTCACTACTTGGATTCTCAACTAAACAATAACATTACCATCCCCACCTCCCAAAAACAATAGTATACTTGCCTACACGTGCCCAATGTATCTACAAGAGCAAATTATTGCACTTCATTGAAGTAGTAATGTCCTTTCTATTGCATGCATACAAAAAAAGAAGTACCCTCAGTTCTGTGTTAAGCTTTTTACACTGCATTTATGCTATAAGATTTATAAGTGCTCTAAACTAAGTTAACAGAAGGGCTGTAAGTACCTTTTCCTCCTCTCTCATCTCAAACTGCTGGTTTCTTAACCATATTAAGTTTAAAAATTAAAATTGTTACTCTTCATGCTGTTAACAACGGTTTCTATTCATCGAATCTAGTACTCAGGGAATTTGTAGGAATGTTAACTAAGGTAGCTTTTTATTTCCTGTCCACTTTTCAGGGAATTTGAGTGCCTCATTTTATGCCTGGAAGCAGCTCATTACAGGTCTTTACACTAGAGTACTGTCTTTACGCACATTAACCATTTGTTTCACCACATCTCACAAATGGCTGTGAAATGAAAGACGGAAAGAGTTTAGTATCTCATTCACACCGAGGTCATTACAGCATTTTTCATGAAATTGGCCCAGTAGTATTTCCTGAAAAGGTGTGTATTAACCAGTGGAAAGTCAAAGTGCAACAACAATCTCTCAACAATTTTATCTCTTGTGGCAAGCCATAACATTCCTCTCTCCCCCCATCTTCCCAAACAACATTTTGCCATTATCTCACTGTGAAGTGCAAAGCTGCAGCTGGAATAATAGCATTTCTTTTCTTTTCTTCCCAACAGATCCCACCGTGGTAGGTTTGTTAGCCCAGAGCGTGAGCCCGCCAGCAGCAGAGGAACAGCGAGAATTGACAGTGGTATCGGAACGAGCCGCCAGACCAGAAGAAATCCTCCATGCCAGCAAGAACAGTCCACGGTGAAGGGCAGCCGAATCAAATAAACACACATGCCCACTCTAGGAAAGGCCAACTTTAAAATCCTGCTCATGCTCCGTTGAGATCGTATTTGTGCAGGGAGACCTCAAAAATTTGAACTGCAACCTCCAAACAGTACCATACAGTGTCCCTTCACAACCAACATGGGAAGGCAGCTATGCTGAAGTGTGAGTGGCAGAACTTTTGAAAATGAACATGAGTGTTAGGAGCAACATTGGCAGTTGAAGCAGAGGAAGCACATTTCATGTTTGCCACTCTGTTATGAACTCTTAAGTGTTGGACTGGGAATATTTTATTATTTATTTGGACAACGGAAGAAGTGAAGCTAAGAAACAACTCGCTGTGTAGATGACGCACTGTGCATTCAATACGCACGTAACCTGAACCAAGAATGTGCGTGTCTTAATTAGCTAGGAGGACACCATACAAAGAGTTTGCATCTTATCACTTTCCTATGTGCCTTTGACCATTCATTAAACGCCTGAACTATGCGGCGAGTTGTTTTCTTTAATATTATTTTCATATTTCATCAAAATGATGACAAGTATCATTATACACTTTGTATTTTGGTACTGTTCTTACTTTGTAAGTGATATAGGGTAAAACGGCATGGAACACAAGGATGTGAGGAAGAAATGTGTCTAACACAAGGGAAGTATTTAGCAGTAGACAGGAACAAAATGAAGTGTTGACTGTGGTATCTGAATTAAACTTTGCAATTGTCAGAGAGAGAGAGAGAGAGAGAGAGAGAGAGAGAGAGAGAGAGAGAGAGAGAGAGAGAGAGAGAGAAGAGGGGGGGGGGGTTTCTGGATGAGAAATGCAGATTTTAAATCTAAGCTACAGTATTCAACAACATTTTTGCACCGATCCAGACCTGGCAGATAAGACGTGCAGTGTTTAGTTACATGTATTTCTCAATTGTAAAACAAACTGTCACATGTAATATGTACCTACAAAAAGTACCGAGAATTAACATACCAATGCTCACAGGATGCTATGAGACTTGCTTTTACTGTTGTAACTAACCATAAATGTCTAAGTACAGATACATCAACTTTGCTCTGATCTTTAGTTTAGTGTTAGTTCAGCAGAAGTACCGAAATAATATCAAGAAATCAGCAATAGAACCAGAAACACTGGCTGGTAATCTTTTAAGATTTCTCTTCAGCATTATTTGCGACATCTGGAAAATTAGAATACTGCAATCATAGCCGTCAAGACTGCACCAACACTTTGCGCAATATCCCAGGCCCTTTCTGTTTGTTTTCTAAAATATATTACAATTTTGTGTTTCATGAAACATAAGTTGTCATATCTCCCCTTGTCAATCAGCAGTCTGATAGATAAGGTATCGCCATTGTCGCACCAGCAGGATTTCTTGTGCACACATCTGCTCCAGTTGTGCAGTTGGTAATAAGGCTCTCTGCCGTGGCTTAAAATCTTCTCCATTAGTGTTTGTATTCTGTATTTTGTCATGTAGTCCTAAGACTGTGAGCAGTTTATCCATGCACTAGCTTTGGGAGATGGACGAACAGCATAAAAGACAATGACTGGCGAAACAGAAAACCCACATTTCGAGCCGTTATTTTGCTCGAAAGCAAGAAAATAAATTGCAGTCACCAGCCTTTATAGTTGTGAAATGAATAATAATAATAAGCACTTTATTTACTTCTACTGGCAAGCATTTATGGTTCAGTGTCAACACAAAACAGTGAATTTTAGCTATCAGTGTAATGCAGAATAAAATGTAGTTTGTCTAGAAAGAGAGAATAAAACCTGGAAAATGGGGAGTAACACATGATACAGTAATAAATTTCCAAACGAATCTTAGTCTCTAGCAAAACATCTACTTTTGTCTGTTTTTCAGTGTTAGCAGGTGGACCTCTGTTAGGATCTCTTGGCAGTGTCCAGTAAGGAAAGAAGGTAAGCCAATAGAAGCACTGACATGGCACCTCCTTCAGTTTTTCACTGTTGCAGTGTCAGTTTTACAAGTACCCAAGTTACCCGTAAGCAGGCGAGCACATCTGAAATGCAATGTAGGTGAATTTCTAACCACGGACAGGAAGAGCAAGAAAGTCGCTGGCCGGGGCTGTCCCCAGGCACTTTCAAATATCAGGTAACCTGAACTTGGCTCGAGGTAACACGGGAATGCTTTCACTGAGAAACTTTCTGAATGTGTGTTTGTGCCTTTTAAATGAGGGGAAGAAATGGCATAGGCATGAGGAAGAATGTGGGTTGCTTTGTCAAATGTAATGATGTGTCAGAAGGAAATTTTACATATCTCTATGGCAGGGATTATCGGAGTTTGGGCACTTTGAAGTGAAGCTTCACAAGACACCCTTATTCAATACATTTCATGTGATGCACTTCACAGTCTGTCAACAGGTTGCGTGAGATGTTCGAGTGTGCATAACTGAAGACTAGCCAGTGGCTGTCGGGCCCAGACATTGATGACTATTCACAGCTGTATTAAATGTTACAAATATGGGAATCAGTTTCATAATATTTAACACAGCTATAGATCATCAGCCATGTCTGTTCCTTCAGACATGCAAAATAAAATAACTATTAAACACACATAGACTGTCTTTAAACGATGACAACAACATCGGTCTCTCCGTGTTGCGGGAATCATATTATGTGCGACCATTGAGGGATTTGTACAGTGTGGCATATGGAGGTTTGGATCGACCTACAAAGTGAGCAGGTACCCAAAGTGGTTAAGGCAACCGCTCGTAAAATGCAGGGAACTGGGGTTCGAGTCCCGGTTCTGCATAAATTTTCATGTGTTACTAATACAGTATGGCCTGAGCTGGTGGTTGGGTGGCACGAGGTATGAATGATGTTCGTTCCGCTTTTTCTGACGAAGAATGTGGTCAAAAGTCTATACGTAAGTGTGTTTTAATTGAGCCTGTCTCCAACTTAACATGTCATCTTTACTGTAAGAAGCAATCTATATTTTCCTACATTGTTGATATTCTTACTTGGAGTTTCCAGTGTGTTTGTTTGATAATTGTGTTTTCAAAAAGGGCTACTGAAATAACAATCCTAACAGATGTATCAGTTGAAACATAACAATAGTAATGAATTCTATTTACATTCCTACAGCAGGTGTACCTTATCCTTGAAAGAAAGAAGAAAACAGTTGGTACGTCATTGTCCATGAAACACACATGATGAAGCTTAAAAACGTTTAGACACCTCGAGAACCTACATTGTACAAAATTACGGCTCACTAATGAAGTCTGTTGTCACAACGGTAGCAGTGAGAATGTCCTATTTCGTTATTGTGAAGATATGTTATACTATGATGTAATTTTGTTCTGCTTTCTTTTCTTTGTACATTGGGCATATTTATTAGTATATCAGTTACCCCCAATTCTTTAAAGACTCAAACTACCATGTATAAAACAGCTTCAAATGTCTGATTACTTTACAAATGAGTTAATGCGTTAAATATTGGCCTTCAAGCATGTAAACAATAAAAAGTTTGTGAAAGGCTTGAAATTACGCTTAAAATTTGTTGGAAGATGCTAAGTGCTCTCATTACAAAACACTGAATGAGTACAGTCTGGGTGATCTGCACTCCATTTTAAGCAAAAGCTAATTTTTCATGCATCTCAATGTTTATGACATCATATCTCCTGGCCTGTGTCTCATACAATGATTTAATTTGGAGGTACATTCTCTGGTATATGTGGATACTGTCTGCAAATTGTGTTGAAAATAGAGTTAGCAGTAAAAAAGTAGTAACTTAAAACCTCATGCCTGAGGGTGAAGTTTGACTGCACAAGAAGGAAAAGTGTAGCAAGGGATAAAATGTTCTCCTTGAATCATTTTGCAGAATCTGTCAGCAAGAAGAAGTTTAAGATCTGAAATTATATCATCAGTTACTATGTCTCACGACAAACTCACAGTTTCTAACTGTAATACTTTTTTACTTTGTTAAACTTTTAACATAAGATTATACCTTAGTATAAATTTGGTCTTCAATTATGCACAATATTGAAAACTGAATTTTTGCTTCTCCTATGCTGCAGCTGGCACCTGGTTCCAAGACATCTGGATACACCCATATAAAAGACGAATGATGTGAGGAATCATCATGGTGGCTAGTATGGGGTGTTTGTACGTGAGGGAGCAACTTATAGGAGCTACGCAACAGTGGTGGCTATCTTGAAATCTGTCATCTCGGATTTGGGATACGTGTTTCAAATGGGAAGGGTGGGTCACATGGCATGCCATTTTGAACTGCCTCTTGCCGAGGCACACACATTTAAAATTGTATTTTTATTTATTTACACATCAAATTATGTAGGACCAAATAGAAGAGCAAATCTCTAAGGTCACGGAACATGTCAGTACATGAAATTATGACATAAAATTACAGATAAAAATAAAATGTTTATGAACCCAAAAAAAGTCAAGTCATAAGTTTAAGTAAACAAAATCAACAATATTACATAAGAATCAGCTCAAGTTTTCAAGGAACTCCTCAACAAAATAGGAGTGACTCACGAGGAAACTCTTCAGTTTTGATTTGAAAGTGCATGGATTACTGCTAAGATTTTTGAATTCTTGTGATAGCTTATTGAAAACGGATGCAGCAGTATACTGCGCACCTATCTGCACAAGACTGAAGGAAAACCGATCCAAATGCAGGTCGGATTTCTGCCGAGTATTAACTGAGTGAAAACTGCTTATTCTTGGGAATAAGCTTATATTGTTAACAAGGAACAACAATAAAGAATACGTATATTGAGAGGCCAATGTCAAAATACCCACACTAGTGAACAGCGGTCGACAGGAGGTTCACGAACTTACACCACTTATTTCCCGAACCGCCCGTTTCTGATCCAAAAATACCCTTTTAGAACGGGAAGTGTTACCCCAAAATATAATACCATACAACATAAGCAAAGTAGACCAATTTTCATGTTGAACTATCACTTACTTCAGATACCATTCGAGTAGTAAAAATGGCAGTATTAAGTCTTTGAACAAAATCCTGAACGTGGGCTTTCCAGGACAGCTTACTCTCTAGCTGAACACCTACAAATTTGAACTGTTCAGTTTCACTACTCATATGCCCATTCTATGAAATTAAAATGTTGGGTTTTGTTGAAATGTGTGTTAGAAATTGTAAAAACTGAGTCTTACTGTGATTTAGCGTTAGTTTATTTTCTACAAGCCATGAACTTAAGTTGTGAACTGCGCTATTTGAAACCGAGCCAAAGTTGCCCACAATATCCTTTACTACCAAGCTAGTGTCATTGGCAAACAGAAATGTTTTAGAGTTACCCGTAATACTACAGGGTGGTATATCATTTATAGAAATAAGGAACAGGAGTGGCACCAACGCTGATCCCTGCCCCCCCCCCCCTCCCTGGCCTGAACACTGATCCCTGCCCCCCCCCCCCTCCCATTTGACCGTACCCCACTCAGACCCCACATCACAGCCATTCTCAACACTGTGAATAATGAACTTTTGCTCTGTGTTGTTAAAGTAAGAGGTGAACCAATTGTGAGCTACTATCTGTATTCTTCTAGAGCAATAGTTAGTGATCAACACAATCAAACACCTTAGTTAAATCAAAAATTATGCCTAGTGTTTGAAACCTTTTGTTTAACCCAGCCAGTACCTCACAGAGAAAAGAGAATATAGCATTTTCAGTTGTTAAACTGGCCTTTAAAGCTGAACTGTACATTTGATAGTGAATTATGTGACACAAAATGATCTATTATCCCTATATACACAGCCTTTTCAATAATTTTAGCAAAAACACTGATGGCATAGAAATAGGTCTAAAATTATCTACATTATCCTTTTCTCCCTTTTTATAAAGCAGCTTTACTAGTGAGTACTTTAATCGTTCAGGAAACCAACGATTGCTGAAGGAAAAATTACAAATAAGGCTAAGTAGTGGGCTAACATGTGCAGCACAGTAATTTAATATTCTGATAGGCACTCCATCATATCTATGAGTCCTTAGTCTTCAATGATTTAATTATTGACACAATCTCCCCCTTGTCTGTATCACAGAGTTCTCTAATTGGAAACATGATGTCCTCTGGAGGTGATTCCTTAGTTAGAGGGACTTCCTTTAAGTAGGTACACCTATTAGCTGACTTCAATCTAAAAAAGGTGCAGCTCTCACACAACTACTACAGGAATTTTTCCATGAATGATTCCACCACCACTCGTTCCCATACCTACTGAGGGGCAGGCCATGCCCAGTGAAACCCAATCTCTACTGACAAGACTCAACTGGCACCACTGCAATGTGACCCACGCCCTCTGCCATCAGCACCCTCCCACGTTAACGGGTGTAACAGACGCATTAAGGTGAGGTCGATCATGACGCTGAAACAGTTGCACGAAATGCACATTAGTGCCACCAGTTTGAGTAGCTATCTTTACCAGGTCACCACCTACATCATATTCCCTGTCCCTATCAAGACTATTGACTGCTCCACCCACTATCACTACCTGATCCTCTTTCGTAAAATTCCTACATAACTCCCCTGTGCTGTCAGTCACCTGAGCCAACCTACACTAGTCTTTACAATGCTGGTGACCTGGTACTCAATCCCCAACACTTCCTGCAACTGTTGGCACACGCCTCTACCGTGCGAACTACCTAGCAGCAGAACCTTCTCCTTTCTGTTAGACTTTGCAACTGACTTATGCATCCTAGCTGCTGAGGACTGCTGCACGTTTCCTACAACTACAAGCGGCTCCTCTTCACTCAACTCTGACAGTTGGTCAAATCTATTGCATATACACAAAATACAACTGTCCCCACTGCATTCCCCCCCCCCCCCCCCCCCACACACACACACACACAAATAATCTGAACAAATCCCACACCATAACCCACTACTCACGAACTTATGACAAGAGCTCACACTTCTCACCCACAGTAAAAATTTTACAGTTACTAGAGAGAGAGAGAGAGAGAGAGAGAGAGAGAGAGAGAGAGAGAGAGAGAGTGTTCTGTTACACCAGTAGAACTATTTGTAGAACTAACAGTAGTGGTCTCTAAATTCTCTCTCTACTAAGAAAGCAACAACTACATCACAACTAATACCAATAACAACAAAACTTCACAAAATTTATTAGGTAAAACTAAAAATTCAAGCGGCCACTGGAACACTCGACGAAGTTAAAACATTTAATGAAAATTTTACTGAAATATTTTACAAGGGAGGAGGGAAGACGTCAGCTGAAAACTACCGCACGAAATTTACTAAATGACTTCAAAGCACAGAAAACTGTAAAAAACCACTTGAGTCAATAACACAGAAAAAAAGACAGATTAATGAAAATCCATTAATAAGTTACTTTTACAGCAAATATTAACACAAATAAACTTTAAGTAACTTAAGACTAAAACTTAATAAAATATTGACGAGCATTTCGGCAGCAATCCAGCACACACGTGACATCACACCAAAGAGTCCAAAATCTATTTTAAGGTATGTTTATTTGTGTAGGAGTTATGACCTGTTAAAATTTGAATTGGAAGGAGATGATCAATTCTCTTTATTGTTGCAGGTGATCCACAATGGCATTTACATAGCAGGATCTCACTGAAATTGTGTTGCTGAGTGGTGGACGAAGTACCAGAATGTTTGCTGCTAACTTCAATGCCCAGCATCCTGACAGAAATAACGTTTCACACATGACAGTATCCACGTTACTGGACAAATTTCGTGCAACCGGTTCTCACGTGGTCAAGCCATACAGTGGACTTCCTATAACAGCAATTGTGGCATCGTTTGTGGAAAACCACATCACAGGATGCACCGATTATCTGCAATATCAAATGTCAGCCAGCGATCAATCCTGCATGTGTTGCACAAACACCAATGGCATCTGTACAAGTTACAGTTGCAACATCATCTCTCAAAGGATGATGCCGATTGGCGGGTGCTGTGCAGAATGGGCTCTGGATCAGTGGAACAGCAGTCCAAACTCCATATGACAGATGTTGTTCAGTAACGAAGCTATTTTTGTGTGTAAGAGGAAGTAAATAAACAGAATCATCGTTACTGATCAGATCCAAACCCCTCGCAGGTGGATCCCTGTAAAGGCACTGGTGGTGAAAAAGTGATGGACTGGTGTGGGATGGGAAACAAGAATCACAGATCCGGTGTTTATTGGTGGAACCTTGAATGGGGGTAAGGCATCTAAACACACACTCTGATTATGTGTTTTAAACACTGTTGAATATATAGGGTGGTTTCCCAACCTTCTTCCAACACACTACTGAAGTCAGACAGTTCCTGGATGAACACTTCAGAGGTCACTGGACAGGTAGGAGGAGTCCAATCAAATGGCCACCACAATCCCCTGATCTTACACCCCTTGACTTTTATCTGTGAGGCTGTGAGGACACTTGAAATCAGTTGTGTATGAGGTAAAAATCAACACTGTAGCCCATCATTGCTGGCATACTGAGGAGGTGTGTGCTTCTGTTGACCAACAGAGCCTCTGTGACATGCGCAGGAGAAAAAAAAACACTGAGTGCGTATCGAGCGCAATGGAGGTCATATGTCATAACTCCTACAGAAATAAAGATATTTTAAAACATATTTCACACGTGTATTCCTGAAAAAGAGTCAGTTTAAAATTATGTGCCACATGACCCATTCCCATTTGAAACACGTAACCCAAATCCAAGACGGCAGATTACAAGAGGCCACCTCTATCATCACAGCTCCTATAAGTTGTGCCCCCTCCTAGAGGCATACCATACCAGACGCCATTATGACTCCTTACGCTGTTCGACTTTTCGAGGGGTGGATCTACACTTTTGCCTCACCCTGAAAATAGGTTTTGTAACTTTGTCCTACACAGGGTGATTCGAAAGTCACGTCCCATAGGACAAACAGCCTGAACCAAAACTCCCTTTGCTTTGATCCACACTACCACCTGTCAAAATATGGAAAGCAAAGAGTATACAGTAAAACATATTTTCAGAATGAGATTTTCACTCTGCAGCGGAGTGTGCGCTGATATGAAACTTCCTGGCAGATTAAAACTGTGTGCCAGACCGAGACTCGAACTCGGGACCTTTACCTTTCGCGGGCAAGTGCTCTACCAACTGAGTTACCCGAGCACGACTCACGCCCCGTCCTCACAGCTTTACATCTGCCAGTACCTCGTCTCCTACCTACCAAACTTTACAGAAGCTCTCCTGCGAACAGATTTGTTTCACAGTATCTAGGATGAAGAAGTGGTCATTGCTCTTATAGTCTGCAGTTTAGAGTCCATGTTTAAAGACAATTTTTTCTTGTTTTGGTCCATACTACCATCTCCGAAAGCTTGTCAACGGAGTTCGGGTTCCCCTGTTTGTCCAATGGGACATTACTTTTGAATCGCCTTGTACATATCATATCATGTAGTTGCTATTTATGAAATTTTTGTTTTCCATTTTTTCTGATGTTTATTTGCACATTTATTAACACGTGATTTAAATAGGTTTTCCACTAACATAATAATATGAAATAGTAATTTTGCACAGAGTTTGAACAGTGGAGTCCGTGTAATGCTTAGAAGAGAAGTTCAGTGTAACACGTGAGAGTTATGTTCGTGGCCACCGTTTTGAGACTGTTTCACCAATGTCGTGTACAGTTCCAGTACCTACCGCAGACAGTTAAGCTAAACACTAGGCGTATTAAAGTGCTTTACATCGTGGACAGATCCTGAAATTTAAACTTGAGAACAGGATGTGTAGACAGCAGATCTGCATGGTTGTGTGAATGGCATCCAGTGGGTATAACAAGAATTGTCTTTAAGTGTATTACAGACTGAAAGTCTAATATACAAGTAAAATAGGATTTTCTCACCTTGTGGAATGTCATTTTACAGCACGAACTTGAAAGATATGATGTGTGAACAGTGCAGTAGGCCGTTTGCCGAATGGACGGTTTTCGCTGAGCCAAGTGAAGAACTTCACGAATAGACAGATTGTAGTGTCTGCCTTATAACTTATTGCATCGCAAACTAACAATGTGAAACTACCTATCACAACTGTGAAGAGTCAATTATAAAAAGTTGAATGCTTTCTTTGAATTGTGCAGACTGAGACTTTGTGGTAACAAAATTAACTTCTTGCCATGGGGTCTACAGCTTGTGGTCCAGTGGCTAGCATTACTGCCTCTGGATCATGGGGTCCCGGGTTCGATTCCCGGCTAGGTTGAGTATTTTCTCTGCCCGGGGGCTGGGTGTTTGTGTTATCACCACCACCACCATTTGTGACTGGCTAGATTGGACTGTGTAAAAATTGGGACTCTGTACGGGCACTAATGACCACGCAGCTGAGTGCCCCATCTTGCCGTGGTCTAACATACCATACAATGATAATCTGAAGGCTATAACATCCGGCCTGTGAAGCAACATGTTTAACAAATTAACTGTTTCTGACATACATCACAGACTGTGTTACATGAAGTGCTCCTAGCTGTCATCTGATACGAGATTACAAGATGAAATGTGACTAGAATTGTTAACAAGCACTGTGACATAGGAAAACACCACACACTTGCTGGCCGAAGAAGCACGTCTGGCCTACACTGCCGACTGCAGATACTTTAATCGAGAGTATATTGCACACGCTGCAAGTTCCTGCTGCATCTTCAAATGGGCAGTCAGTTTCAAGAGAACAATTATGGCAGCAGTTATTATGAGGATTACATTCACATTTTCCAGTCTCCGTTCTTCTGATTTTATTGCTTATAGACACGTATTTGCTGTGTTTTACTCCTACATATTGCACAATTTTTTTGAACTATATGTCACAAATTTGTGCTGTTTATTGCAGTATGCTGATAAAATGTGCACCTTGTACAGTGTCTGCCATTATGTCAGTCGGCTACAGCCAAGCAGAAAACAGCAGCTGTGCTTTCATTTATTAGACCAAGTGAAAACTGAATCTGACAGGCGCACGTTACATTGCAATTGTTTACATAACAATATTCGTCACGCTAAGCCATTAAGGGCTCGAGTCGCAGATAGGCACGACAAAAAGACTGTAGCATCAGTTGCCCGAGCCTGCAGTCGTGTGTGAGAGAGTTGCATTTGCGCGAGTACGTACACGTGAATTTGCCATTTAATTTGGCAAAGGCCTTGCTAGCTGAAAGCTAAATATGTGACAGTCTTTTAGTTGTGCCTATCTGCAACTCAGCGTCTCTGCCATATGGTGAGTAGCAAATTTCCTTTTCAGAGTACTGTTACATTCAGTCCTGGATTTCCACAGTTCCGTTAAGGGCTCGCTTATTTGTTGGGTGCAACATTTCATTAATTCTAGGAACAGTTCAATTTTCTCAGTTTTACCTATGTCAAAATTACACACACGAGATCTCTAGTACATTTCATTCGAGACTTCCCACATTTCCTCCACTTTTATTAAATGAGCACGGTCATTTCTGGTAGGAGTAACATTAGGGGTGGGGTTTTCCATTTTGTCATACAAAATGTACACAACGCATTTATGGAATTCACGGTTGTCTCGTTTGCCCTCATCTAAAGACAGACGCATGACAACACCAGCAGTGCCACAGTAAAAGGTTAGCAATTAACAGCAACAGCCTTCCGTGCCAGTAATATTTCCTGGCCATACCACAATACTGCCATTATTCCAACAAATTGGAACAATTTTAAGGGCAACACTATTGCAGCCACTCACTGCTGTAAAGTTGGCCTATGTAAACGCATCTTAAGGAGTAAGACACCTGTGATAACAATGTTGGAATAGTATGTAGACAGAGCTTATATAAATGGAAAAAAAAAGATTGTTGTTTAGCATCCTGCTGATAACAGAGTCACTAAAGATGGAACAGAAGCTCGGATTTGGAAAGGAAATTGGTTGTGCCTTTTCAAAGGAATAATCCCAGCATTCGCCTCAAATGATTTAGGGCAATCAGGAAAAACCTTAATCTAATTGGACGGACAGGGATCTGGATACGAATTCTTTGACTTACGAATTAGCCATATCATTTGCTACCATATAGTAGCTGCCGCCTCACTCTTCACTGTGCGGATGTGGGCATTTATGTGACATCCACACGGCCTACTCACACAATACCAAGATATGAGGGATCGTCACCAAGTTTTAATTATCAAAAGAAAAATCGTAATTACGTAAATAATTTATTTAATGTGTCTGCCGGTAAATATCTGAGGTCCCAGTTGACGCCGAAATCCCAGCACCACAGAACCACAGCTTACTGCCAGAGGAATCAAAATAAATTGGTGTAGCCTACCGATAAAGTGGAATATCGTGGAAATTCATTTCTGGCAGCAACAAAAAAGTGCAGTTGTGTCACACCAATCCAGGCAACTAAAGTAGTAATTCTACATTACAGGGAAGAGTTGGAAAAATAAAAGCTCTTCCCTTTTAAGGCGAGCTGACACACATCTCGTGGCGATAAGTCAGAGGAACAAAATCGAGTACTGAGCTGTAGACAGTCTTCTGTCGTATTACGTGACATGCAGACAGAATGGGAAGGAGACGGAACACCGTGGCACACGACGTACTATTTGCCACATACTCTGCGGTGTACCAAAGCAGACAGGAGGAGGAGGCCGTAAACTACGTCGAGGACACTCTGCACGACCGTGTCGGACACGCCGAACTACGCGCAGTGAGCTCGGCCTCGCGAGAAGTACTCACCCAGTTCGTTGACGGCGAGGCTGTAGGACGAGCCGCAGTGGACGGAACGCACACCCCGCGACTGCGAGTCGAAGAACTTGATGAGTCGCGGGACCAGCTCGTCCTTCTGCTCGGCGTGTCCCAGGCGACCCAGCCCGCCCCAGCCCCACGAGAAGGCACGCTTCTTGCTGTCCACCGCCACCTGCGTACGCCGCAAAATACAGACGATTTATTACCCCGGAAGACCCTCGCAGGCTGGCCCTCTCGGATTTTCTTCGTACTTATACAATTTACAGGCAAACACCCAGGTACAAATTCTGCAGGACTGCACACTTCTCGAAGAAAGCGTAACGTACTAATCTTATAACAGTGAGCTTGTCAGTTTGAGCCTCTTCGAATATAATAATTTTAATTAAATTCTATATTTGTAAAATGTGAACTTTCATGCCCGGGAATGTTACATGCTGTGATCATACGAATTTCTTACCAAACACACTGCTTTTTCTGTGCCTGTGGAGAACGTCTTTGAGGGGGTTATTGATGCAATAATTTACCAACAGCCGTATGTATTGTAGAAATTTATTTTATTTTATGAACTTCTATGTGCTACCAGTTTCGGCATTACACTGATGCCATCTTCAGGCCCCACTCGTCACAGCCGTAAAATATACACCGAAGGAGCCATATAACTAGATTAACGGATCCAGTTATACGGCTCCTTCCGTGTATAGCGATTTTAAGACTATGACGAGTGGGGCCCGAAGATGGCATTACTGTAATGCCGAAACTGGTAGCACATAGAAGTTCGTGCCAGCCGTCGTCCCACGATCCGTAATGGATCGATGAAGACATAATGGATAAACGAAGATCTTTGAGGGGGGGGGGGGTTATATGTTTTTGGAAGATCCGATACACACCTTTACACACACCAGGGTGAAGTAATAGTCAATTTCTGCGTGCACCTGCACAGAAAGGTGGCATCACACATTTTGAAAACTTTAGCACAGCTGGCCATTGTCAGTTACTGTCTTCCACTGCTATCACCTCGTGGTGGAAAATGTACACGTCATCTTCGGCATTGGAACCCGGATACCATTTAGTTCCACACCCTCCTCCTTTCGATTTAAATATTTACAGTGTTTAGTAATTTTCCACGGCATCTCTGTACGGCCTTTTTCAGTATCTGCTCGTACATGCCAGTACTCGCGTATCGTCAAATCTAAACTGTTTTGACAACTGACCTGTCTCTCTCTCCCATTCTACAGTTGCCCTGTGCTGCTCTGTGTGTTTCTCGACTACTGTTGCACGTTAGTCCTACAAAAGGAAGACCTTTGAATTTGATCATCCTATGAAGTTTTATAGGAAGAAGTTTTTCCTTTTGCCAATATAATACAGAAAAAAAGCAGTGCAATCCTGCAGTCTTGGAGGCACTATGCCTGAGAAACAAAAATAAAAAAGGGTTAGTGCACAATTAGGGTTTGACTAACGAAAAGAAATTATGTGGTCATACCACAGCTCGTAAAAATGTACAATTTATCTCAAAATTTGCAAGAATGACAGTTTGTACTGTCATAATCAGTGGTACTAACAAGCAAAATGCTTACAAGTAGTGCAGCATCCTTTGTGTTTCAGATGCTCTGAGGCAGCGGCGTGGATGAAGGTGACCCGGAGATGGTGCAAGGGTCACTCAGCTGCCAGTTATTGAGCAATCTGACATCTGATCGATGCTGCTAAACAGTCACCTATTCGGTGGTTATCCCTGAGCTGCCCAGTGTGAACTGCAGGTGATTGGCAGGCTCCGTAAGTGAGCAAACTGTAGCAGCTGTAAGGGTTGTGGGATTCACACACGTATCTGCATCTAGTCAGTGAAAGACTGCCCCAAAGCCATTTCCACAAGCGCAGACTGAAGGATGCCGCGTGTTTGCAAAACCCGAAGGATGAACGGAGAAATTTTGTGATTGACACTAGCAGTTAACGCATTCCGAAATCCGGCAACTGTGTAAAATGAACACAGTAACGACAGTGCAGACACTGTAGTGCGACTGAATTTTTGACCGCACAGCTGTCTTTACTGCTCGCACATTAGGGTAGATATTTTTTAAAATACTATTACAGAGCTTTTACGCATTACAACATTGTGAAAGAGATTCCAAATTTTTATATTTCATGTCGAATAAGCGGGGATCGGAGCAAAACTGCTGTGTGCACGGTGTCAGGAGCAGAGTATCGGCACATGTATCAGAGCGACACCTTTAGCCGATGGAGAGATACTGCTGTTTTGTTGTAACTTCTAGCAGCTATTACTAATAAAACTGTAAAAAGGAAACTGACGTCCAAATGTACCTCGTGTAATGTTTCACTGCCATTTGGGTCTTACCTCGAAAGGTGGTCTGTTATTTGAATAATCGTGTATTATGACAATTTCCTTTATACTTCTAACATTAACTGTGGAAAAAGTGAAAAATAAATATTTTATTTATGAAATGACGGGATGACACTGTATGAGGAATTTACTGTCAGATTCCCAACTTGTTTCTGAGATGCATACATATGTAAAAAAGTGAAGTAATTTATTTTTATCATTTTACAAGATTTACCAAATCAAAAGAGTATATAGAGAATTTTATTATCTGCACTTATAGAAATATCTGAATACATATAAAACACTAATGAAGTTTCAAATATTCTAAATGTTATTGAAAAGAAAGTAGAAGTGGCAGCAGTGTCAAAGAGAAATAAATAAAAATAGAAAAAAAATTGGTAAAAAGGGGGTAATTTAACAGGCTGAATGATATCTTAGGTAATAAGTATAAATTACGTTGCTGGTTAATGAGTTAGCAAAAAAGAATGAGACTTATCTTACATAATTGTTAAAACTGACAAAATATTTGGATGCTAGTAATATTCCCAACCAGAAGATGCAAATCAGGAGAGCTCATACTTGAATACAGATATATAACTAAAAATATATACAGGAAGTATGTCACAACAGTACACAGTCACGAAAAGTGAAGCGATTCATTGCAACACACACGGCATTTTATCGGACAAGTCTTTGGCGCGCTCACAAAGCTGAACGTCGGGCAGCTGACCGTGTATGGGTATGGTCTCGCTGTTCCACTCTGCTCTTTACTACGAGGCTAACTTGACAATTTGGGGAAGTACATTACATGAAATTCTGCGCAGCACTCGGTAGCCAAACATCCTATTAACAGTGAATGATACCTATCCTTCTGTTACGTAATAACACTAGTGCCAAGTTAGTGCCACCAGTAAATACTTAACTACTGTCAATATCTCGTGAATCGACGTTCCACAGTTCACTTGTCGGATCAAACCATCTGTCGAGACTTTAGCCCGAGACCCTTCGCGTCTCCTACGGGTAGAGCACTTCTACAACAACACACTGAACAGATCCACTCAGGTTTTACCGTTCTGGTGGTTCTGTCGAGTTTCTGCTCGTCAGTCCTTCAACTTCCATCGACAGCTGACAGTCACTTAAGCTCGACACTCTCTGTTGTGCAGAACTAGCCCACAGAAACAAACTGCTTCACAACTTCACTCACCAAACATCTTTTTCCTAAGCTCACTTTCACCTTTTCTGTATCGGTGCTAAGGTTTTTTGAGTAAGTTTTATCTTCGTTTGGAAATAAAATTATCCTACAGTGTTGAAAATATCGTGTTACAATACTGTCCAAAAATGCTCAATCATTGCTTACAGCAGAATTTAAATGTCTGTAAACTTTACACAGGCAGTTTTACTGAAACAGACACAAAGTCTCTGTACTATACTGTTTTATGCAAATATAGGCCACACAATGTTGCTTGAATTTTGGCTCAAAACATCACAGTGCAGGCTATAATCAAGATTTTTCTCCTCAGACCATAAATATTCAATTTCAAAATGATATTTGCACATATCTTGTGAATTGAAATTAATACCACTGCAAGTTCTGCAGTTACTTTTGTAAGCCAGAAAAGACTTAAGAAAAATATAGCAGAAAAACTTATACTTTGTTTACATATACAGTAGCTGCTGTTGAAAAAAGAAACCACCACGTCACTGCTTTTAAGCACCACATCCACATGTTGGCACACTGTTCTCCTGCATTATTTAGCTGAGAAGTAATATGTTTGCCAACAATGCAGCGGACCCGGGTTCTATTCCTGGCCGGGTTGGGTATTTTCTCCACTCGTGGACTGGGAGTTGTCGTGTCTTCATCATCAATTCATTATCACCGACGTGCAAGCCACCCAATGTGACGTCACCAGAAGTAAGACTTGTACCCGGCAGCTGAACTTCCCCAGATGGGGCCTCCCGGCCATCAATGCCACACAATCATTTCATTTAATTTACTGTAGTGCTGTTTGGCATATCAAAATGGATCAGTGTTTAGTCAGCATTCTGAATAAAATGTAAAATACAACTTTAAATAATACTTAAAAAATTGCATCGAAGATGAATTATACAACGCTGGAAAAATATCAAATTGGTTTTGCGTGCTTGCACCGCTTTTGTGTAGCTGTAGTTCCGTAAAGACAGACAACATTTAATTGCATAAATCACCCAAACCGATCTGTATGAAACTTTATGTTCTATTGGCGAAATTTTTATTTCAAGCATTTTTTGCAGCCTTCAATTTGAACCATTTCAGTTGTAGCAACATATTCACATTTCCTGTTTTGAACTACAAAAGTAAGCACCTTTGCACTTGAAATCTATTATGAGGGTTATCCAGGAACTAACACGTTTTGAAAAATAAAATTAACAACATGGAAAAACCAAATTTTACATCCACCATTCAAACTGTGGCACTTATCATACTGCACCACAGAATTTTCTATATCGTCTCTGTAGAAATCTGCCGCCTGCGATCGCAAACCACCAGTTTATACCGGCACGAAGTTTGACGTCGGTACCAAACTGTCATGTAGCGAGCTACGTCTTCATTGCTAGGAAGAGGCGGTAATCATTCAGCACCAAATCCGAGCTGCATGTTGGACGATCTGACGCCTCCCATCCAAAATCATGTAGGAACTCTCTGATACAATTGTCTGTGCACAGACACACGTCACCACAAAAGAACAAAACTTTTGCACTAAGTTTTCCCTGACACTTCTTTTGTATCACCCACCTTAACTTCGTCAGTGTCTGACATTACCTCTCAGAGTTAACTGTTGCACCACGTTCAATGAAATCAACCAGAATCACTCCCTTAGAGCACCAAAACAAAGTAGCGACAATTTTTTTTTTTTTTTTTTTTTTTTTTTTTTTTTTTTTTTTTTTTTTGCTGTCAGCATTGGTAAGCATTTCCTCAGTTTCTTGGGAGAATGTGTGTGTCCTCATTCCATCAACTGCCACTTTGTTTCACAATTGCCACACTTCATCTTAGTCTCGTTCCGTTACGAAACCATAAATAATTTTATTACCATTTCTCCTGTAATCTTTGATGAAGGTCAGTGCTGAAGCCAGCCTGTGTTTTTGTGGTCTTCTGTTAGGATTTTGTGAACCCACCTAGCACAGAATTTGTGGTAACCAAGCTTGGCCACTGCAGTTTCACGTACCAAACTTTGTAAAATGAGGCAAAAGTTCTGTAAACACGAGACAACGATTTTCACGAATTTGTTCGTCGATTTTCATAACCGGTTCGTTACTCACAAGGCTATGTCTGCCACTGCGATCCTCGTCGTGATCACTGGCACGAACATTTTCAAAAATCAACACTTAATTGCCTCATTCAGCTTTCACTCATGATTCCTTTACCAAACACATTACGAACATCGCAATAAATTTCAACTGGTTTGCAGCTTTTTGGAACAAAACCCTAATCGAAGAAAGCATCTCACAAGTGGTGGGAATTTTTATTGCGACGCACATTTTAACACATCACAGAAAGCAAAGTAGCAGAGAGAAAGGCCACACGGTACTGTCGCCGGACGTGTACCGAGTGTACGAACGTTACGACACCACGATGGCAGCTGTAGCACCGCCCGCTGCCGCGATAAGACTGAAATGTCTGTTACTTTCTGGATAGCCCTTGTATGTGCAATCTCTGTCCATTTAGTTTTATGGCCTACATTTGAGATTTACATTTTACTTTCTCATGTCAAAAGTTTATGTGAAACCCATATTTGCACAGATACTGTATACGAGATCATTGCACAGACCCTTAGGTCTTGAGAATACAGGCAAGTAGTTAAGAGGCACAGTTCTGTGAGCATATTAGCCACCTTCTAGCAGAAACATAATGACAAATGGTGACAGAACGAAAGCTGTCACCGAAGAATGCCCGATTCAGAAGCTCGAAACTAATCAGATCCGAATATCTGAGTGTTAGTGACAACTGGCTAATCCGCTGCTGTGCAGAGCCGGCTTACCGTATGATTCGATCCGCAGCTGAAGTCTGTGATCTCCAATACCTCCACCGGTGTGACGTGCCCGTCCTTGGCCTTCTCGACATAGAAGACTATTCGTTTGGGAGATGTTTCGCAATGGAAACCCAGCTTGTTGCTCGTAACGAAGTACTTCCCATCTGTATTGTGACCTAAACAAATGGAAACAAAACAAATGGCAGAAAATTTGGAAATATCGAGTTCAACAACCTTTCACTTTGTAACACGTCAAAATAAAATTGCTACGATCATTTTCACATTAATTTGCTGCAATAAGAAAACATTCTGAAGGCTCCCATATTCTTCTCCAAGTGGCAATTTTTCGTGGTTGCCATGTGAATATGTGTAGTGCTTTGATGTATGAACTAGTTAGCCTTGCAGCATTTCAGTTATGGTCACCAAATGACACGCATGGATCTGATGGTGAGAAGTTAGAAATATGCGCAAAAGATCAAAAATAAATGACTTTATTTACATTTCTGACAACTACACAGCAGATG